>NC_087224.1:15848016-15880516 GCF_015104395.2 Macrobrachium nipponense | reverse complement strand
GGACCGAGTGATATTGGAGGTACATGAGGGGAAAGCAGTAGTTGTGCAACTGCTGCTGGTGGGCTTTTGGAGGGGGGATCGGGCAAGCAGTTGGATGGCCACAGCAGTCAGTCTGAGAGGGGAACCATAGTCGCTTGACCCCAGACTCCCCTCGCGCGCGCATGCGTCCCGCGACCCCCGTGTCGTCGGTCGTCGTCCGGAACCTACCGACGCCTTCGTTTCTCGCCGAACGAAATGAATGGAAGAAACCTTGTGGCCTCCACTTAGCTGTCAGATGGCGTTTGCAATAAGAGGCCGCCGATATTTCGATCTCTCAAATGTTCAAGACAGCCCCGAAAAGCCTTTGGCAATTCGCACCTGTCGAAGCCGAAGCCGGGGCCGCGGCCGGAAGGCGGGCGAAGCTTGCGCCTCGGCTCGTAACTGAATGCAAGAGCAGCAGGCTCCATATCGATTGGAAGCGGCGCTGCCACGTCTCCTGGTCATCATTTTACAAGTCATTTCCTCTAAACTGTATCACGTGGAAGAACGTGTTAACCTTTCAACGTCATGTCTGAATGATAGAGCAGAGCCTCCGAATTGCCTCGCCATCGGAGATGCATCGTAGGAACAGCGGGGAGCGAAAGGGCCTGAAAGGCAGAAGTTACTTGGCATCGGCGCGGATTATCAGACGTAGCGGTTACCATATTGATGATAGACTAGGATTTGCCATACGAGCGATTGTCTCCTTAAATAACATCCATTCTCTCCCTCTGGGTTCAACAGGACTAAAATCGTTATTATTGTCATTTTTTTGCCTTCACACACACACACACACACACTCACACACTTACACTCTCTCTCTTTCTCTCCCGTGCTGAACAGAGTCCACGTCTTAATTCTGGGCTGTGTTTTATCTCAGGAGAGGTTAATAACTTTTGTGTTTGTCCCGATGACGTTCGCATTCCTCGACAGTCAAGTGAGGCTGCTGTGAGGAAATTGGGAATTCATTCCGGTTGTTTCTCTCGGTGTATTTCTGAATGTCTTCCTAATCCGAGCTCAGATGTGAAAACTCCCTTCGTAACATGCCAGGAAATCATCACTCGCTTAAAGACAATCGAACGTAAATGGCTAATAAATAAATAGATAAAGAAATGAATAAAACTAATATTAACATAATAGTAACACTTAAAAGAAAAATGTCACTAAGGACGACGGTTTGAAAAACGGGATGTGTTCTGTTAAATTTATCTTAAATTCTAGACAAGTATCAAGAGAAATACTCTTATTAAATTTCGCCCTTGGTAGAATCGATACTTAGAATTGAATGATAATGGAAATGTCCATACTCAGGAAAATGAGAAATATAACGTATATATATATATATATATATCTATATATATATATATATATATATATATATATATATATATATATAATGCTCAAAAAACTCTCGGCTATATTATGGGAACTGTGGTCACAGGCAAGAGGGGAATCCTTCTGGAATACCAAATATAAACATTATTTTTCAACACGGAGTGTTTTTATATATATATAATATATATATTATTTTATATATATATAGATATTAGTTTATAATATTTACAATATATTTATATTATCTAAATATAGGTGTATGACATGTATTAGGCATATATATAATATTTCAAAATATATCTATGTATATATTGATATATATATAGCTATATATTGATATATGTCTGTATATATATAATATAGTATATATATATGTAGATATATATATATATATATATATATATAATAAATGAGAGAGGAGAGACTTCTTCTTGCATTTCCTCAGTGCTGTGTTTTGAGAATATTGCAAGGATATTGTTCGTATAACTGTGTTTGTAATTGTTGTTTTTTGAGATGTCAGTATGACTTTTGACAATGCAAACGATCATATTGGAAATTGTTTTTGATATTCATTTATTTTATCTGCTATGGCGCCATTCTCGTTTTCACATCATTTTGTGCGTGTGTGAATATAATATATATATTATATATATATAATATATATATATAATTATATATATATTATATATATATATATATATATATATATATATATATATATAATATATATTTGATATATATATATATATATATATATATATATATATATATATATATATTATATATATGCGTATGTGTGCACACATATATATATACATATATATGTGTGTGTATTTTGGGCACTTCCTCCTGTGCCCCTGATCACTGGACACAGAAAGAAGAGCCCGAAATTATATATATATATATTATATATATATATATATATATATATATATGATATATATATATATATATATGATTGCCAAGATTAAAATACTGTTTTTATGGACCTTTACCTCATATTATACTGTTGTATACAGTAAAGTCTATATATCTATATATATATATATATATATATATATATCATATATATATATATATGTATATATATACCATACTATATATATATATATATATATATATATATATATATATATATATATATATATAGTATATATATACATATATACGGGTATATACAGTATACGTTATATGTATATATATACATATATATATATACAGTATATATATATATTACTGTAAGCATGTTCTCAATTTAAACTAAACTTGAAAACGCCCGAAAATGCTGGGGGTCCCTTTAGTCAATAGATGAGGTCAGGAAACGAACTGCTGCGGAATCGTAGTTATATTTTACTCCAGTGTTAAAACATTCTGGCCCCATATGCCTCCGTATTTCTAGTGTGGTTTGTACGGTAAAAGGAGTGGGAGTTTTTCATCGCTATTTTCATCCTATTACTCTTCAGCATATATATCCATAATATATATTTGGGTGCTTCTGTTTGCCTGTATTTATTTGTTTGCTTCGAATGCGTATTTCATATATGAATATGTAATCATAATTATTTGGAGCTGATCTTCCGTCCAGTTAGATACCAGGCGAACACTCCATTCACTGACCCTCTCCATATAAAGTGCTGGCCTGGTATTTTACTGGTGTCTGTTCATGTGTCCTGTGTGTGTGTATGTGTTTACTATATATATATATATATATATATATATATATATATATATATAATATATATATATATATATATTATATAAATATTATCTATATACATATTTATATATGTATATATATATATATTAAAATATAAATATATTATATATATATATTATATATATGACTGGTAAAAATGTTCTCTTACAACAGAATTCCATCTAATAAAAGGAGCCATAAAAACACCAAAATATAGAGAGAAAAGTACTATATTTCAGAGACTGCTGTCTCCCTCTTCAGGTAGATGAATGAGAAAAGTTTACAGGAAAGGTGGTATTTATACCAAGAGGTCCATCCACAGGCAAGCCAATTTAGGTCACCCCCGCTGATAATCTTCCTTTAATCTTCTTAAGCGTTGGTTGAATGAAAATCTTGTCAATCGTATCTGAATCCCATGCTCCTTTTGAGATGTTCATTACCTGCCTCTCTTTTATTAAGGCCGATTCCATCATTTGACTCTTGTACCGGCAGTTGCTGCTATAAATTATACGTGACAAATTCGCCAGATTATTCTAGTAGTTTTGTTTCATTTATATGGGTTTGGAAAATAGCTGAGTTCTGCTGTCCATACCTAACTGACCGTTTGTGTTGTATTAATCTCTGGGGAAGTGATTTACCTGTAAATCTGATGTAAGATTGGTCACAGTCCTGGCATGGGATTAATATAAACCTGTGTCCTTGGGGGATGTCTTTTGTTGGACGTTAATCAGGGATTTGGCTAAGGTGTTTGGGTAAGTAAATGCAAAAGGGTTAGATTTTCCGAGGGTCTGAGTCACCTTCTTAATCTTGTCCAGGTGTGGAATTTTCATTTTATTGTTGGGTGCATCTTTGGTCTTGTCTTTAGGGGGTCGGTAGAAAATTATGTTTGCTTTGTGAATTGCTTTCTCAATTATATGGTCAGAATACTTTAAAGACGAAAGTTGCTTACGAATTAGTTCCAATTCTTTTTCCAGGAAATCTGGGGTACTATTTGTAAGGCTCTTAAGAACAGGTTGCTGGCTACACCTATCTTGATAGCAATGTCGTGATAGCTAAAGTAGTGAATGTATGAAAGTGAGAACGTTGGTTTTCTGTATATGGTAAATTTGTATTCTGTCGTGTCTCTGATTATTAAAACATCAAGAAAAGGAATTTTGTAGTCTGTTTCCCATTCAACTTTAAATTTGATGCTGGGCACTAATGCATTTAATTTTGAGAGGAATTCATTAAAATTGCCCCACCTACTATCCCAGAATGTTAGAATATCATCTACATATCTCATCCACAGCATGTTTTTGGGTTTTATTGCATTTATTACTGTAGTTTCAAAGTATCCCATGTACAGATTCGCTAAGACAGGACTTAAAGGACTACCCATACTACATCCGAATTTTTGCTTGTAGAATGATTTTTCTTATTATTCGCTTCTCTGGCTCAGCGGTAGTTCTTGATAATTGGCTAATATTCTCCCAATGTGAATATTGACCAAAATTATTAAGAAGTATCGCTGAGCTAGAGAAGCGAGTAATGAGAAAAATAGAAAAGTTAATTTATGAGATTAATTCGCTGAATTCTGCCGTTTTATTCAACAAAATAATAATAATAATAATAATGGAGAAACAAATCCAGTGTTATGTAAATGTACATATATTTAGATTTAAACCTGTAAGAATAGCTTTCGGGAATCTGTTCGGTTCCCCTTCTCTAAGGGGGGGGGGGGGGGGGGGGACGCAAACTGATTCCCGAAAGCTATCCTTACAGGTTGAATTTAAATGTATGCACATTTGCATAACTGTGGATTTATTTCTCCATTTAAAGACACATGCTACTATGGGTATTTTTTTCTTAATTTTTTAATAATATAAAAACGGAATATCATACAACGATAAATTTGTCTTCCTAGAACATATTTCTACTTCGGGTTTTTCGTGTTCATTGTCCCTTCTTCTTTCCTTCTCTCCTCTCCTCTTCCTTCCTCATGTAAATTCATTTTCTTTTACCTCTTCCAAGGGAGATAGCAGTAATCCATGATAAACCAAACAGGTCCCTAATTTATTTTCACAAAGAGCAACGGCTAATCCATACTCCCCTCACAGGCCTTTGTATATTTTGGAATACATTTGATCAGTTTTTCCTTATTTTTATTCCTATTTCGTTTTTTTTATTTGTTTTCGTTCTCTCTCTAATTGGCTTCGGTTTGAATTTCCTTGCTGGCTATAGGTTTGTTTTCGTCAAGTATTTGTTCGTTTATCTTTGCCATTGGCTGAATTATTACTTCGGTTTCGTAGCAGATTATGACAATATTTTATTTCAGATTTTATTATTTTTATTCAGTTTCATTACGTCAGTTTAGCGCCTCAGTGGCGTGGTTGGTTTGGTGTTTGCTTCTCACCTTGGTGGTCGCGGGTTCGATTCTCGGCCATTCCATTGAGGAGTGAGAGATGTGTATTTCTGGTGATAGTAGTTCACTCTCGACGTGGTTCGGAAGTCACGTAAAGCCGTTGGTCCCGTTGCTGGATAACCACTGGTTCCATGCAACGTAAAGACACTATACAAACAAACATTACGTGAGTTTCCCGGTGTTTATGTCAAAGCTATCTATTTATTTTTTTATCTTTTATTTAATTTCGCTCTTAGAACGGACATATTATTTGATTATGAATCCATGTGTTTTTCAAATGTGCCCCCTGAGTTATAGTTTTGTGTCACAAACATCAAATTTGCCTCGTTTCGCCTTGTGTTGATGCACTGGCTGATCGCTTGGTGGTACAGCTTACTGCCTTCACGATATCTAAGGTCATCGCCTTGAAAAAGAACTATTGTCGAAGGAAAAGACTTAGGGTCTCATTGTTGAAGTTTGAATTGCATTCTCATTTTTGTGGATTTTAAGAATCGGGCAGTTGGGATCTATTTTGTTCTACGACGTAACTTGTAGGTAGAAGTCTAGTATGACGTAGGGTGACGTAGTCATAGTTGAAGTTTGTACTGAATTCTCATTTTTGTGGCTTTGAGGAATCGAGCAGTTGGGATCTTTCTTCTCCTGGGACGTAACTTGTAGGCAGAAGTACTGCTTGACGTAGGATGACGTAGTGGAGTGCTCCATGGCCAGGTTATCTCTCCAGTGACACTGATTCGCGTCTACACCCACTCGCAATTTCAAGGACTTGGTGTCTAGGAGTCACAGTGATTCAAGATACGAAGGCAGTGCGGTGAGGTTGAAATATTTTTACATAATTACGCTTTTGTTATTTTTTTCATTGTTTATCTTAGTGACATGCAGCCTTTTTTATGTATGGTTTTTAAGAACCCAGGTTAACGTAAAAAAATTTATATAAAATTAAAATTTGAGGTCCTCAATCAATTTTCATCCCCTTAAGGTGCAGTGCTGTCAGTGCGCCCCACACAGTCCACTGTAGGCATTACTTGAGGATCTTTGCAGCGTCCCTTCCTTTGGCCCCAAGCTGCATGTTGCAATCTCTTTCATTCATTTTACTCTACCTCCTTTCATATTTATATATATATATATATATATATATATTCTATATTTTTTATTCTATTCATTCAACTTTTATACACCTCTCTTGATGGCTGAGTGGGCAAAGTCAATGTATTTTGCATAGTTTCTAAATCATGCAGTGGTTCGAATCCCACACTCAGTTGTAAGTTGTTCCCGAGGTATAGTAGAAAATGATTGGCTTAGCTATTTAATTTTAAATATATATAATTATATATATTATATTTTATATATATATATATATATATATATATATATATATATAGATATATTATTATATATTATTAATATAGTATATACACCTACAGGCGGTCCCCGGGTTACGACGGGGGTTCCGTTCTTGAGAAACAGTCGTAAGTCGAAAATCGTCGTAAGCAGGAACATCGTCAAAAATCCTAAGAAAATTAAACCTTTTACTTTTAATGCTTTGGGTGCATTGAAACTATGTAAACTGCATTCTTATGGCATTTTTCATCAAAAAAACTTCAAATATTGATTATTTTGGAGTTTTGGTGTCATATTTCATCTCCCAGATGAGCGTTGTAGGCGTCATAACCCTATAACATGCGTCGTAACCCTGGAACATGCATCGTAACCCTGGAAATAAAACGTCTATTGACAAGCGTCGTAACCTCGGAACGTCGTAAGACGACACCGTCGTAACCCGGGGACTGCCTGTAGTATATATATATATATATATATATATATATATATATATGTTACCGAGGTTCTAACCTCGGTACAGTCTCAGAAGAAAAAAAAATATGTTGGTAGCAATGACCTATAGCAGAAAGGCACTGAGATGACATTCTCTCTCTCTCTCTCTTCTCTCTCTCTCTCTCTCTCTCTCTCTCTCACATAATTACCTAAGAAAACTAAATCAGACTCGTGAACTACAAAAATACATTTATTTAAGAACAAAAGGATCAACTAAATAAATCATATATATGTAAAGTATATATGTATGTTATGTATAAGTTAAGAATAATCATTTGTATGTAAGCATGGAAGTGTTCTCGCAAAGCTCCAAGCAAAAGTTCGAATCCCAACTAGAAACAAGATTATGCCTCTTCATTTCCTTTCGAATATCAAGGTTTTCAGTCGAGGTGCAACACAAAACATTAGAATACGAGATTCAAGAGTAACCATCAGACTATATGTATATATCACGCTATTAAATATCAGAGAAATCTGTCGGATACCTGCCTGTATTTTTTAGAGTTTTTTATTTATTCATTCATTTATTTATTTATCTCTTTATTTATCGAATGTTTCCAATTCTTTGGCGCCATTCAGATTTCGATATTGGATCAGGAAAAGGAAATTCGGTTTTATGGGTTTAATCTCGATTGCCTCTCCTGTTTTATTTCGTTTTTTCCGTTATTCGTATTTTATATCGAATTACTTTTTTTTTGTAAGTTCTTTGCATTCACTTTATTTCTGTTTCCGTGTTCGCGATATTGGATTAGGAGAGCCAAAATTATTCTTATTATTATTATCTTTACGTTTTGTTAAAGTCTTCGATTCTTCATTATGAGTGTTTTGTTTTAGTATGTATATAATAATATACATAAAATGTACTAATGTATATTATATGCATATATATATACATACATAAAAATAATAATTACAGTATAGATGTATGTTATATATATATTTATTATATATATATATATATATATATATATATATATATATATATATATATATATATACATACACATATGACTTTGCAACCTCAGCTGTCTGTCTGTGTCTCTCACAATAGGAGTACTAGCGTTCGATCCCCGGGCATGGAGAGGAAGACATCGATATGCCCGCGTTGCCTTAAACCTGGTATATAGTGAAGCCATTGACTTAAAGCGTTGAATTGGCTACCAGATCGTTTAATCTCTGTTGCTGGTCGCAGGTGGAGAGAGAGAGAGAGAGAGAGGGCGTTAATCATTCATTCAGGCGTCGATGATGACCATACTGGTTGTAACGCCCATTCACGTACATCAGTAAATAAGTCATGACTGAAACGGGGATTGGGTCTCTGTAAAATTCTCCCCGCCATGTTGATATTAGCCGTATAGGCTGAAGACGTTCATAATTCTCTCTCTCTCTCTCTCTCTCTCTCTCTCTCTCTCTCTCTCTCTCTCTCTCTCGTCTGTTTTATTCCCTTCTTCTTCTTCATCTTCTTTTTCTTCTACGGTCCTTTCAGATGGGTATTCGGGTGGCCAACCAGAGGAGCCGGCGGTCCACAACGAAAAATTTTGACTAAAACAAAGTAACGGCGGATTAGGAATCCGGAAAGCGAGCCATTTGGTGGACCAAAGTATTTCCTTGGAAGCCCTCTCTCTCTCTCTCTCTCTCTCTCTTCTCTCTCTCTCTCTCTCTCTCTGATCCTTTCGTAGTTGTTGCAGAAAAAAAAGGACTGTGCATCAATCGTTGGCTGCAGAGCAGTTGAAAGAACCGAGTTTGAACCGTGTCCGGGAACCCAAACCATTTTGTTTTCTGTGTTTTGAACCCGTTTCTATCTTCCGTATTTTTCCCCTGTTCCACCCTTCCATTATTTGTTTGTTTTTGGAGCAGGTTTCCCTGCGCCCCTCCCCCCCCAAAACCCCCTTTTTTCCCCTTGTGTTTTAAGCTTGTGTGTGTATGTGTGTCTGTTCCTTGTTTCTCTCCTTTGTTTTTGTTTGTGTGTGTCTGTGTGTTTTGAATCGCTCCTTCCTTCTGTTTTAGCGTCTCTGTGTTTTCAGTCTTGAAAGCTTTCATTTATTTTTTTCTCCCATTATTCCATTTTTCGGTCCGTAACCTCCATTTCCCCATTTCGCTCTTTTATCTTCCTCATTTCCAGGTTTATCAACCTTTTTGTTACCTTGACGTCATCTCTTTAATCTGTTCCGCCTCCATTATCGTGTGTTTGTAACTTGACTCAATTTGCGGCTGTGTGTGCGGGTATGTTTTAACCTATTTATCCTTTCCCATATATATACCTTTTCATCCCTTCCTATTTCGCTTTGAGTTTGGATTTACCTTGGAGATTTACATAGCCTATAGATGTGGCGTTCGTTACACGTAGACTATGTTGTTGCACACACACTTACACACACACACACACACACACACAAAAGATATGCAGATACCCGTTTCTTTTCATATAGTAGGACATTGTTCTTCCCAATTGAAGACTTAGAAAACATAGTTTGTATCATTCATTTTGATCATTGGTTCGCTGTGGCCGTTTATATTATATATAATTATAAATTAAAAAAAATTAAATTTAAAAAAAAAATTAAGATATAGTATAAAATTATATCATATATCCATATATATATATAGAATAATTATATATATATATATATATATTTTTTTTTTTTTTTTTTTATTGTTGGTCTCCTGAAGCTAAGTGAAAATATCTTTTAAGATGATGTGAAAATTGAGTTATCCACATCGCCAAAGTCACTCGCAATAACATACTGTTTTCATGATAAGCTGGACCCTAATCCTGTGCCAGGTAAGTGTGCTTTTTTCTCTCTCTTTTTTTTTTATACAACTGCAGAGAGAGAGAGAGAGAGAGAGAGAGAGAGAGAGAGAGAGAGAAAACATACCTTGAAAACAGTATGGCCTCGTGGAGATAATCCTCATCCCAGCGGGCTGCAATCATCCATAAGATATGCTCTCTCTCTCTCTCTCTCTCTCTCTCTCTCTCTCTCTCATGTGTCAAGGGAACTTTAAGAGGAGAAGACGCGAGTGTCTGGTGTTCGTATAAAGTCTTGGCCTGATCATCAGGTTGTTTATCGCTCGTGTAGGCCTTGGCGTCCTTTATGGCTTCTGTTGACTGTAGCGTGTTTTTATTTCGACAAAATACATATATATTTTTCAGCGCACTGCAACAGCAACTGGGAAAACTGTGATCTTTGAAAAAAAAATATGCGTGGGTATTTAAAAACGTGTAAGTAAGGTTTAAATTATCAATATCTTTTTTTGAACGTACTTCTTTCTGTGCGTTCTTCAAATTTCCTTTTTTTTTTTTTTTTTTTTTTTTTTTTAGTTTTCTGTAAAAAGAAAATATTATAGAGATGACTATTTGTCTGTCCGCCTGCATTATTTCTGTCCGGCCTCGGATATTAAAGACTACTAAGGCGAGACGGCTGCAAATTCGAATGTTGATCCTCCACCATCCAGTCATCAAACGTACCAAATTGCAGCCCTCTAGCCTCAGTGCTTTAAATTTCATTCAAGGTTAAAGTTCGCCATAATCGTCTTTCTAGCATTGCTATAGGTATCAGCCGTGGCTGAAAGTTTCATGGACCGCGGATGAGAGTTTCTTACAGCTTTGTACGCTGTACAGAAAGCTTGATTTACCCTTGAGACAAGTTTTTTCACAAAATTAAATTAGTTCTCTCTGCTGCCAAGAAATTAAGTCTTGATTTAACAATGCTTTATTTTTTTGTGTTTGCAACGACATTGATTCGTTATTTTTATTTTCAAATCAGCTGTTAACTTACTTTCCAAGATAAACTGATTTTCTGCATTGACAGCTTAATGAAAGCAATACTAGATGAAAACAGTCTACACCAGGTCACTTTCCAATCCTCCTCTTTTGTAAATTGGATAATGACTTGAATGCTATATTCTCAGTCCAGAGGAAAGGAAGTATAATGAACCATTCATCATTCTCCTTTCGCCATGTCTTTCTCTCTCTCTCTCTCTCTCTCTCTCTCTCTCTCTCTCTCTCTCTCTCTCTCTCTCTCTCTCTCTCATGAACACCACAGGCCAGAAATCGGCGAACTCTTTTGAACCTGGAAATCTTACCCAGAGCGGATTAGCTAGTCGGCTTCTGTGCAGATATTAGCTTCCTTTTCTGTTGTCATGATACTTTCCCTAACATATGCTGGTATGATGTGAATGCATCGACGACGAATAAGATAATAATAATAATAATAATAATAATAATAATAATAATAATAATAATAATAATAATAATAATAATAATAATAATAATTGCAATTCAAAAAGGTAACTCCGATGATTGCATATAACAAGAAGGTCATAATTTATATACGGTTATATTTTGAATGCATCAACTCCAGTAATAATAATGATGAGTATACTACGAATATTATTATATTAAATTTTATTATTATTATTATTATTATTATTATTATTATTTATTATTATTATTATTATTACTATTATTATTATTATTCAATGTAACGCGATGATTACATTTAACAAAAAAAAAGGTCGTAATGTATAGAAGGGTATTTTTTAAATGCATGAACTCCAATAATAATAAAAAGAACAATAATTGCAATTCAACAGTTAAAACCCAGACAACACCACGAAAGATGAACGTAAATGAAAAGAATGAAAGAGGAAATCTGACAAGAAAAATACTCCATAAACAAAAGCGAATCTGATAACAGCGCCCGAGCACACACACACTAACACACACTCACGTTCAGCATGAACGAAATTAATGTCACACATACGCTTAAAAAATGGGGGGAAAATTGGGGGGGGGGGGGGAGTCCCATCCTCCTTCTCCTCCTCCCCCTCCCCTCTCCATCCTCCCCCTCCCCCTTGCAGAGGGGGGGGCAAACACGGCTGGAACAATAAATTTCCCAAACGGACGACTCGTGCCTTGCTTAATGAGTGTTCATAACGCAGCCAGTAGTGAGTGCTGCTGTTGCACCGTGCAGCAGCACATGCAGCGATCACGCCGCTGCAACATCCATTGCTGCAACATCCACACAAACACTGTAACGACTCTTATAAATCTTGAAACTATTTGCCTGACCATTACGAAAGTGTGTGTATGTGTGTGTTTGTGTGCACGGTCCACCTCTCTCTCTCTCTCTCTCTCTCTCTCTCTCTCTCTCTCTCTAATCACATTCGTAAACTGTTCCCGGATTGATTGATTCTATAGAAATAATCTTAACAGCAGCGCAGGTCACCTACGTTGGTGGAAAAGCTGTGAAAACTAATATAAGTAGGTGTAGTGGAATGTTTGCTCGATGAAAACGATGATCGACGACCATTATATATGTGTTTATGGCTGAGGGAAATAAAGATTGCTGTAAAGAAACCTAACAATTGCTTTACCTTCAACCATACTCTACGTTTGAGAGGGCTAGAAAGAGGATAATGACCTCCCTCATCTAGGCACCCAGAGAAGAAATGCACTTCTTGTCCCCTACCGAGTGATTCACGAACTTAACCATACCAAGGACACCCAGATATGATGAGTCCTAGAAGAGGACCCCTAGTAATGACAATTTATCATTACCAACGTTGGAAAGAGGATAATTACCTCCCTCATCTAGGCACCTAAAGAAAATGCACTCTCGAGTCCTCTAGACCATTAGTTGCCAAACTTGACCATGAGGACCCCAGATGTGATGAGTCCCAGGCAGGCAAAATTTATCATTCCCATACTGGGATACCCAGTACAACATAGTGCACTTTATATTTGCATATTCCTACACAAAGTAAGTATAAGTTGCTTTCACACCGAATTATCGAAAACACCGTCACTGAGATGTTATTTCGTTTTCTGGAGTTGAAACTATATTAATTTTTTCGTTGTGTCGCAGACCCGAGTTTAGAAGCCACTGCCCTAGACTGCCTTAGACTTAGAGCAACAGTGGCCAGCCAATCATGACAAGTTAGGTAGGGTTAGGTTGCCATACGTAGCTAGAATTGAGATCATTCCATGGCTGTAAGTGTCAGTATCTCCGTCGCTTTCTGTAGAAGCATGGAACTATGGTGCTTCTAAGATAGCTATTACACTCTAGTCTTTATTATATACCAACAACCATTCGTCTAGCCCCTGATGATTAAATACTTTTCTCTACAATGTTATTGCTGAATTTAGTTTTTATTCTTAGTAATTATTGTTTTTTCAGTGTATTTTGCACACAATATTTTTTTATACAGAATATAAACACATTTGGTGTAGTGTGTATTTTTAATCTTGGATTATTTCTCCAGCAAAAAGGTTTATTTATAACAACATTAACAGATGTCGAGCCAAAACTGATTAATGTTCATAAAAGAAATTTAGTCTCAGTTCCCTGTTCAGACAAAAGGGCTTAATGGAATTTATGAATGAAAGGGTCTATGTGATATATACTTATTATTTTTCTTGAACATTATATATTCTTGAACACTATTCATTATATTAGTTATTTTTTAAAATATATCCTTTATGAACTAACGAACTTGATGATGCGCGCTACGCTGTGCTGGAACCCGCTCTGACCATGATTCTCCTACCTACCATGCCCCCACTTGGGGCCTACAAGCAAGAAATGTCCTTTCGAATTTGATTGTTATAGATAGTAGATATAATAGCACTTGTATGAAGTACAAAACATATTTCACAAACTAGTGCCTAAGTCAGAATGACATTTAAAGAAACTTAAGTGCCTTAAAATATATGCACAGACCAACGTTCTGCAACGCTCAGGTACAATTTATGTAAATTAAGTTTATTTGTAACTTTTGACTCAGGTACTTTGGTTTGTTAGAGCACTTTATGTAAACAATGTTGCTTCAGTATATAACTTTGTGTAACCGAATCATTATTTACCACGGTGACGAAGAGCCGTGACAAATCAAAACGTGCGCTGGTACCCGGCGCTGCTGTCTCCCCTACCCTCCTGAACCCCCTGCCTACCCAGCCACCACCCAGTGGGGGACAGACTGGTTTGCAGGAGGAGGGTGGATGTCTCCCCTACCCAGCTGTTCTTACCTACTCCATCCCATCCATGGCAGACAAACTGGTTTGTTGGTGTGGGTGGCTGGGTCATGTTTCCCCTACTGGTACCTGGGGGAGGGCAAACAAGATCAGAACCACTTGGATTTTATTATTATAGATCACATGTGTCAATTATGCTGCCACAAAGAATTAAAATAGCATCATTGTTATTGAAGAGGGAAATGTATCACTTTCTTCGTGATTAAGAGCTGTAACCCATTCCTTCTTGGACCCGGGCTAGAAAAAGGCATGAGGTTGCCTGTCCCAAAAAAAACAAGTAAAAAACTTTGGTGCAATAGAGTCTCTGTACAGTGTATAATCAATGCCGCCGAAAATAGATTAATATTTCGGTGTTTGCAGTATAATGTTTCCTGAGCCTTTGCCCAAGAACTTGCCAGACGCACGATTATGGCTAACTTTAAAATAAATAAAAATTGCTGAGGCTAGAGGGCTGTAATTTGGTATGTTTGATGATTGGAGGGTGGATGATCAACATACCAATTTGCAGCCCTCTAGCCTCAGTAGCTTTTAAGATCTGAGGGTGTTCAGGAAATGTGCGGGCAGACATGCAAAGACTTCTCAATAGTTGTCTTTCACAGAAAACTAACAAAAACAATGATAAGTAAGGAAGGGGTTACAGCTGTTAACCACGAAGAACCTGATGCATTTTCCTCATCAATAACAATGATGTAACCTCAACTTCTCAAGCGTGGAGTTCTTTAAACTATGGGTCCCTTCCCTGCATTGTATATATTGCCTACCAGCTAAAATCTAATCACTGCTTATAGGCCTCCATGCTGGAGGCTGTAATTGCGTATTTTGAAGACAAGGTGCCACAAAAGCAGACAACGCATCGTGAAACTTGATTTACATTACAAATCTCTGTCGCAATTAATTATATTGGACGAGATTGACAGCCTTCGTAAAATGCACGATAATTATGTTCAAACATGATATATTTTTTATTGTTTTTAGAATTTGTAGCAATCATGCAAATTGCTGGGCAGAGCATCCAATTCGGCTTGTCATTTGCTGACGGATGATACGTATCAGGTGATCAACCAACTGTTTTGTTTGATCTGTTTAAAAGAGCAGTATTATTATCTCTCAATTATTATTGGTCGTTGGAGTGATATAAAATGGTCCTCTATTATTGCCATTAATTGTACTATCAAATTAAGGGGGGTGTGAGGGTAGGATGAAACCCCACTATAAACCATCTTAGGGGTCCCCACTATAACCCTTACAAGTTTCATGCCCATCGGACCAACCGTTTGGCCGTGATTGAATGACAGACGGATGGACAGACATAACGCCCATTACAGTAAGAAGGTATAATCTGTTTGTTTTCAATATTTGCATGTTGAATCACTTAGGGTTTTTCCTAGTGTTCTGTAAAACAAAGGTATTGGGGCATATTTATCTGTCCGGTCGCAGTTTTCCTGTCCGGCCTCAGATCTTAAAAACCAGTGAGGCTAGAGGGCTATAAATTGATATGATGATCATCCACCCTCCAATCATCAAGCATACCAAATTGCAGCTCCCTAGCCTCAGTAATTTTCATTTTATTTAAGTTTAAAGTTAGCCATTGTCGTGCGTCTGGCAACACTTTAGGACAGGCCATCACCGCCCCGAGGTTGAATGTTTCACGGGCCATGGCTCATAGAGCATTACACGCTGTACAGAAACCTCCATTGCACCGGAGAAACTTCGGCGCATTTTTTACTTTTTTTTTCTTTAAATTTGCATTTGCTACAAGCTGCTCTTGTTTCATTTAGCCGCCTCTGTAATGGTTTCGTTCTTCCAAAATCTCCGTGGCTGTACTAAAGCAGCATACGTGACGTCTTGAATGAGGAATTGGAAATAATTTGACATATGGATCTCCCTGTGAAAGAAAACTTTAAGCGTCATTTCGTATTTAACTATAAATCATTTTCCAAACTCATATAAGGTCTTTTTTAACTTATAATTTATAGATGCCATGACTTGATTTCTGTCCTGTTAACTGGATTTGAACGTATGAGCCCAAAATATACTAAAAGAGACTGCTAAACACAGTGAAGCGCCTCAGTCGCGTGGTCGATATATTGTTGGCGTACCACCTTTGTGGCCGCGAGTTCGATTCTCGGGCATTCCACTGAGGTGTGAGAGATGTGTATTTCTGGTGATAGAAGTTCACTCTCGACGTGGTTCGGAAGTCACGTAAAACCATTGGCCCCGTTGCTGAATAATCGCTGGTTCCATGCAACGTAAAAACACCATACAAACAAATAACACAGTGAGCCAAAACTTAACCTACAAGACACACCTGTTCATGACTTTATGGTAATGAATAACCTTTGTAGTTTAAGAAAAGCATTCAAAGACATCAAAACGAAGTCTGGAGGCTTCCTGTCGATCTGTAGAAAGTGACGTGGAGTCCACGAATATTCCAGCTATTGGACCACGAAGAATACCTCCCAAGATTCTTCTCGTACGGGTGTAGCGCCATCAGTGCACCTTACGTGGTTCACTGCAGGCATTGCTTAAGGTTCATTGCAGCGTCCCTTCGGCCTTTAGCTGTAACCCCCTTTCGTCCCTTTTACTGTACCTCCGTTTATATTCTCTTTCTTCCATCTTACTTTCTACCCTCTCCTGACAATTGCAGCTGCGAGGTTTCCCTCGTATTACACCTTTCAAATCTTTTGCTCTCAATTTTCCTTTCAGCGCTGAATGACCACATAGTCCCAACACTTGGCCTTTGGCCTAAATTGTATATTCTATCTCCTCTGGAAGTGGATGGTCTGTGTGTGGGGTTGGTAGTGGATTGGTCAGGCTGAGTGAAAATGAAGGTCTCTATAGCCACACCCTTTAGAAAACCTGCTTTATTGATAAGGGTCTCGTTGCAGACACTGTACTGTTGTGGACTGGCTGTGGATTACTCCGAATTTTTCCTTCAGAGTTCAGATTTTCTCAGATTATTGTCATTGTTTTTATTGCTTTTGAATTTGGATGTGAGTACTGTAAATTCTGTCACAGCCGTTTCTTTATGCGTCTAATGTTTTATTTACTGATGTTTTGGTTAATGAAAATGAGGCCATCTTTAACCATTAAAGAATGACCAAAATAATTCATACTTAATCATACTTTCTGAACGGTTAATTGACTGGTTTGTTGAGGCTTACCTGGCAGCACAACGTCAGTGAACACTGAAATTTTCATCTCTATCTAGTTAAGCAATTGAAATTTTTCGAGACCTGCGAGTCCTAGAAGATGAACAAAATAAACAGAAAATAAACGATGGCTTTGTTACTTTCTTTCGAAGGACAATGAAGCCATTTGGATTGTGAGAATTCTCCCCTACAATAACTCTAACAGCCAAGCGATAGCTTGCTTTGAACTGCAGAACGCATAACTGACCTGCTGACGGAAAGGGTTCTTTCCACCCATTTCGTACCCCATTACAGATGGTATGTATGGAGTCGCCAGTACAGGAATTCTGTAATGCTTCTCTCTTCTGTTACTGCAGGATACAAGGGCATCTGAAATTACTGTGCTTTGACGGTAATGGTATTATGCCCCCACATATCTGCTTTATTGACTGAATGGTGTAATCACAGACGCCTGATATGTGCAGTTTATATATAGCTCTTTTTATCAGTAAATTCTTTACATTTAAATAAATAAAACATGGCAGATATTGTAGGACTTTTTTCCTTCATAGATATAATAAAACCAGACCTGAATTAATTCGTAAAATGTAGATATTTGCTGTTTCACTGAGAATCACAACAAAGTCAACCTTTTTCCTTTAGATGAAAATTGGTTTTGAATATAATTTACGTGCTCTTGTTCGCTTTTTCATCACTAACAACTTTTTTCCAGTACTTTTTTCGACGTTACACTTTATCGTTCAACAAATGGTCTGGTCTTGGCGAAGGTTTTTTCGATTTTCGATAATTGTAACTCTATATATTCATATGCTATTTTACATGACCCAAGAATACTGCAGTAAGATTTCCTGTCATTTCAGTTTTCTGTAAAGGAAAACTAAAACTTTTTCTGTCCACCCTCTGATCTTAAAAAACCATTGAGGCTAGAGGGCTGCAAATTTGTATGTTGATCATCCACCCTCCAATCATCAAACATACCGGATTGCAGCCCTCTAACCTCAGCGGGTTTCATCTTCTTTAAGGTTAATGTTAGCTATGAACGTGCGTTTGGCAAAGCTATACGACAGGCCACCACCGGGTCGTGTCTGAAAGTTTCATGTGCCGCAGCTCATGCAGCATTATCCCGAAACCACCGAAAGGTAGGTCTATTTTCTGTGGCTTTGATTGTACGATGCACATAAAACTTGGGTGCATTTTTTAATTGTTTTCTATTTTTTACACACTGCCATTTTGTTCAACGGAACCTGGATAGGTAGTCTGCCATTTTCTGGTGAAACCAAAGTAGGTAATATAGTAAAGGGTCAAGACAGCGAGTCCCAATCCCAGGGACACTATACCTCATGTTAACCGTCCTACTTTCTCAGTTCAAATCCTAACACGCAACCTTTCTCCGTAGGGGATTAGTGGCGTCAGTGCACCTCATTCGGCGCACCATAGGCATTAAGGTTCTAGCTGCAAACCCCTTTTCATTCCTTTTGCTGTACCTCCGTTCATAGTCTTGTCCGTCTTACTTCCCACCCTCTACTAACTGTGAGGTTTTCCTCCTGTTACGCCTTTGAGACCTTCTTACACTCAATTTTTAGTTTCAGCGCCGAATGACCTCATAGGTCCCAGCGCATGGCCTTTGACCTAAAATAAAGAACAATGTGTATCTGCAAATGAATACATCCCAGATTTGACACATCGTTTCATATCGAAGTCAATGTAACTTGGGAGGAACCTAACAAGGCGTGATCCGATCTCCAGCTTACTCTGCACGCGTGAAAGCTTTTTCCCTCACGCAGAAGTTGTAGACATTATATATTCATAACTCAACGAAAATTAAAACATGCTAAAGTTTCACCAACGAGAATTAAAATTAAATACCTTATATTTTATTAGAAATGATTTTTCGGTACCGTTCAACTTGCACATTATTTATGTTTTACACTTTCATTCTAACAGATTAATCATAAATATCCTATCCTAAAATTCCTGTATCTTGAACTCAACGCGAAACACCTTTTCCAAACTTTTTTTAGCCTTTCCTACCCCCCACATCAACAATAACAAAGTAGTAGTTTGTAGGCGTACTCCCCGGAATTATAACCGATAGTTCTTATCAGACATAATTCCCCTTGGGTATATAAGCCATTCGGCAGTTATATGAGTTCATTATTAAACGATATTTGCATCTTGATATTTGTAATTGGAAAATCACCTTGTGTATAAGTGTATACGTACATGTATTTGTGTGCAAGTCAAAATTATATGTATACGAGCTTGATGGCGCGTGATCTGCTGCGCTGGAACCTGGCGCTGCCCGTCATGTCTCTCCTACCCTCTCGAATCCCCTACCCCACCCCAACACTGATCGGATAAACAGGTTTGCTGGAGGAGGGTGGATGTGTCATGCCTCCCCTATCCTCCCGATCCCATACTTACCCTACACTCACCCGGGGCGGACAGACAAAAGGGATCCACTCGGATTATGTTATCATAGATAGATGCATTATTTCTCCCGCATTATTTTCGTCTTATCGTGTGTCTGTGTGTAAGATAAGTGTGTATTAAAATCCAATATGATCACTATTCAAAAATACCATAAAATTCGAGCACTCAAATATTGAAAGCTCCTAAGAAATTACGTATTGATGAGCGCGTATCGACCCGAGTAAACGGATATTCATTTGCCTGACCCCCTCCCCCTTCCCCCCCCCCCCCCCCCCAGGGAAATAGAAGGGAGTAGTCAGCTCATGACACTTCATGGGGCGTGGGGGGAATATTTCATGAAAAGAATCATATTCTGATTGACGTTCAGCGTTCCGACATGGATCTGTCTTCTCTGTTCTCATTCGAACGTTTTAGACGGCGCGTCGGTATTTTCACAAACAAACACGCTTTATATATATATATATATATATATATATATATATATATATATATATATATATATATATATATATATATATAAAATATGATCCTTAAATCCGCGGTAGAGAGGTGAGTGAAAACTGGGGACTTAGAACAGTGCTTTCGCAGTTTATTCTACATTTTCAAGTTCACATTTATATATATATATATATATATATATATATATATATATATATATATATATATATATATATATGTGCGTGTGTGTGTGTGTGTGTGTTTTTTGTGTGTGCGTGTATCTAATAAAAGGAGCTGATAAGAACGCCAAAATACAGAATGTAAGTACTATATTTCAGAGACTCTTGTCTCGATCTTCAGGTGGCAAATTTCATAGAATTCTGTTTGCAACAGAACAGTTTACCAGTTATCACATATATGTGTGTGTGTTTTATATATATATATGTATATGAATATATGTATATGTATACTCGTATGTGCGTGTGTTTATACATATACACACACACACACACACATCTTTATACACTCTCGCCGCTGCGGCAGCAAATGCATTCGAATCCAAAACCGATTCTCCTTCATATATTCCCAACAGCGAGACGATCAAGATGCGAATCTCCGGGGACTAAAATCAATGGAGGATCTAGCTGAATGATCGTGGTGACTGGTCTCCCCAACCACCGCCCCCCCCCACCCGCCATCCCATCACCCCCCACCACCTCCCCCTTACATCCTTTCCGGTGATCCTCCACCACCCTATACCCTCTCCCTATCCCCCTCCTCCTGCCTCCTCCTCTCTTCCTCTCCCACTTACCTATTCTTTATAGCTCAATCGGCCTTGGTAATCGGAAGATGTGGATTGGTGCCACGAGTGATGTTCGATTATACACACATGCCCCCCCCTCCCCCCCCCCCCCCGGAAATTGTTACGGGTGATTTATTTCTGGTTGATTTACGTGTGTTTATTGTTGCATAAACAGTCTCTCTCTCTCTCTCTCTCTCTCTCTCTCTATATATATATATATATATATATATATATATATATATATATATATATATATTATATATATAATATATATATATATATATATATATATATATATATGATAAATAAGAGACGAGGTGTAGGTCCTGACCGGTTTCGACTTCATTTCCAAGCCATAGACGAAGGACTGCTACATAGTAGTATTAGAGATCCTAGATGTATATTACTACAGAAACGGTCCTTCGCTAATGGCTTTGGAATCAAGTCGAAACCGGTCGGGGACTTACACGCCGTCTCTCATTTTTCACGTGTGGCCATACTTCCTTTTCCAGAAGAAGGTACAGGCTTCTTGTTTCTCAGCTTTTGTCCGTGGATGAGGTTTTCTGCTGCACCTCCTGAAGCAAATCTCATCAGAGTGTTCGAAATGCCATCAGAACCATCACCGGATTACGTAGAATGGGCTGATGCTGATTTGAAATATATGTCCTTGAAGAAAAGACGTGTAAGTTATCAAAGTAAACTTCCATACCTCATTCTCTTATGTGGTAATAGGCGTCCTTTTTATCAAGGGATTTTTTTTAAGCATCGGCAGATGTGGCGAACGAGATTTTGCGCTACTAGCTTTGTGCTCGACAGATATTTTAATCATTAGTAGTTGTGCTGAATAAGTATACATGACTGTTTGGATATAAGTGGACGCCTGCAGAAAATTTTTACCAATACAAATGGTGAAGTTTAAGTATTAATTGAATCTTAGACATGGTAAGAGGTGGAGGTCGTCATTACTGGGGAAGGAGGAGCGAGTGCTGTCCTGACGAATATCTGCAGTTCAAAATATCTACAAAAAAAGAGAAAAATTTTACCCACGTTAATAACAGTAGACGTTACAACGACTGTTCAGAAGATCAAAACAGTAATAGCAAAAGAGAACAAATAAAAATTACATATGGTGCTGTATGAAACTCTTTGCACGGCCCGGTGGTGGCCTGTGTTGTTGGTACTAGTGGTGCCAGACCCACGATCATGGCTAACTGTAACTTAAATAAGATCAAACCTACTGGGGCTAGAGGGCTGCAATTTGGTATACTTGATGATTGGAGGGTGGACGATCAATGTACCAATTTGCACCCCTCTAGCCTCAGCAGCTTGTTCAAGATCTGAGGCCGGACAGGAAAAAATGCGGACGCAAAGACAAATGACCATCTCACAGAAAACTAAGAACATGTCCCTGGAAAGAGGAATCGGCGATCGCCCTCTGGTGATGCCTCTTAAAAGCGAACCGAGAGAAAATCACTCTGGGAACATTTCTGTGCTGATCCAGGGTTTTTCAGTTGATTTGGTGGAAAGAAAAGCGAAATTGATCTGCGCCAACGAGAGCATCGGACTTAAAACCATCGACTTGAAACCATCTTGCGTACGATCTGGGACCTGGTCATTTTCTCTCCCCAAGGAGAGAGAGAGAGAGAGAGAGAGAGAGAGAGAGAGAGACGTCTCGAGATTTTTAAATTCAGTTCGAGCCTTTTTGTCCTTGGTTTTTTGACTTGCAGGATTGAAGGTCGTGGGAGAGAGAGAGAGAGAGAGAGAGAGAGAGAGAGAGAGAGAGAGGTCCCTGGGGGACAGTAGACGGGGTGATATAGGAGTGATTTTTTTTTTTTCAGACTTTCGTAATAGTTATCTCATCCAGGAGATATATTTAAAGAAAGGGAAATGGCATTCTGTCCTGGGACAATATAGTGGATTGTTGGATAGTTCTTTGAACTTTTTTTTTTAGTCTTGTCAGCATCCGAGAGAGAGAGAGAGAGAGAGAGAAGTATGTTTGATTTTGCAAATTTTTTATGGTTACTGGCTAGTGCCAACTATCCCCTATAATAATAATAATAATAATAATAATAATAATATTTAATGTCATCAAGTGACAATAGACGAATGCATATACAGCAGAAGTAGAAATATTTGGAAAAGGCTACTCTCATAACATAATGATAGCGTCAACTGTAGTATTTATCCACGTACTTTTTTTAGACTTACTTCGTGGAGCCTGGGACCAGCCATTTTTACCATGAGAGCCGGTACGTAACGTTACCTTGGGTCTAGAGACTCCGAACTTACATAAGGGTCACTTCTGACGACATGGCTGCGGTAGTATTAAGATAATATGATAATTGTATAACCTAGTGCTGTCAGTGCACCTTGTGCAGTGCGTTGTAGGCATTGCTTAAGGTTCTTTTTTTTTCTTAAGCATCACGTTCAGCCTTCTTCGTCAATTCATCAGTAGCTAGATATATTCTGGAGACGTATTATATGTTGTCAAGGGAAATATTTAACTTTTATATTTAATCATATGTTTTTCAGTTTTTTGCAGTTGGAGCCTCTGCTGGCGTAAGATTTAAAAGTAGTACCTGGTGGGTATTCGATTGTGGTGCATCATACCTGTGCTTATGAAGAGGGAGGTCAGAGGAATATAATTACAATAATTACTCTACAGTGATCAGTACCATCGGTATCATGTACGCTAAGATAATTGGGGACTTTGAGTGGCAATCGTCTCCCAAATGGGGTAAAACTCTCACCAGATCCTCTCTCTCTCTCTCTCTCTCTCTCTCTCTCTCTCTCTCTCTCTCTCTGTTATTCATCCCGTTACCCATTTGTCAAAACGCTTTGTAAACCGGAAAGGTGAGACGACGAACATTCGAATGAGAGAGAGAGAAAAAAAAAACAACTCCCTCTCTCATTTCGTGTTCCTATAAGCCCATCCCCATCTCCACCCCCCCCCCCTCACCCCCCCCCCCACCCCCCCCCCCCCCCCCGCGCCCTAAAAGTGACGAATAGTCCCTCTATACGAGAAGCAGCCACGTTTTGATCCCGACAGGAAGTGTAATTTTTCAAGATGTCAGCTTCTGTGTGAAGGCTGCAGGAGGAGGAGGAGGAGGAGGACGAGTAGGTTTGGGACAGGGAGGCTCCTTGGTTTCGGATCTCCTTCGAAGTGGGTCGTGGGGTGATGAGAGGTGTCATGGAGTATAGGGGTGATGTGGGGTGTTACGGATTAGGGGTGATATGGGGTGTCTAAGCATTGGAGTGAATTGTGTATTCATTGATTTCTTGTCAGAAATTCCTATTTCAAAAACCCTCCAATAGACGCTATATTAAAAGTCAGCAGAGTTTAAAATATAATTAAGTTTCTGTAACTTTTTGATAATTCCTTTAATTCCCGAATCTGTCTTCAACATCCCTTTAATGAGATGAGTAGAAGAGAATCTTTTAAGTGATTCTGTTCCAAGTGAAAAAGGAATTATTAGAAAACTTTATTGGGAAGTAAGTTTTGCTGATGTATATAGCCATAATTTTTAATGAATTAGAGTCAGGAAAACATCATTAATTTAATAGCAGTTAAAAAGATTAAATTGAGGTTACAATAATTTTAGAATAATAATAGAATATATTTCAGCTTAAGGTTTTATACAGAGATGGTATTTGGATGCATCACAAACACTGTTACTATCCAGAGAGAGAGAGAGAGAGAGAGAGCAGCAGCAGCACAAAGAAAGAGACAGGGACAGAGAAGTAATCTCCACCAAGAGAGAGAGAGGGAGAGAGAGAGAAAACTTGAGCGCCACCAGGAGAGAGAGAGAGAGAGAGAGAGAGAGAGAGAGAGAGAGAGAGAGAGTATGGCAACTTTTCATTTGACAGGGAAAGTCGTGGTGGTCGTCGGCGAAAGTTAAAAGTTTTCCAATATATCTGGAGAGATCAGTTCAATTTTATGCGTATTATTATATCAGACGTTATTGCAATATATTTCCGACGGACGCTTTATTTGCTGATCGTGACGTTGTTGCACCTGCTGCTGCTGCTGCTTTGTAGGATGTTTTGCTGTTTTAATCACTTCTCGATGGAATGCAGGTGGCTGGGAGATCTTTGGAGGGGGAGGGGGGTTAGGGGTGGGGGCTGAGGAAGGTGGGCCCTATGGTTTATTATTTCTCAAAAAGGAGATCTCTGTCTAGGGTGTATATTGAAGGCTTCCTATATTGTAGTATGACAAAATTTCTGAAGGAGAATTACGTAGTCTCAATATTGGTAAAAGTTCCACAACATGCTTTTGCTGCCCTGCCTACTTCCAAAGCGATATATATATATATATATATATATATATATATTATATATATATATATATATATATATATATATATATCAATTTCCTTTCCTTTAATAATAAAAATTTCTCTCTTCTCAGGATAGCATAGCAGAGTGAAGGGGCGACCGTGGATGTCTGGGTTTGGGAAATGCGTTTTGTGGGAGATTGTGTAGGTGTGGAAAATGTGTTTTATGAAAAATGGGATAGTTGTGTAGTGGAAAATGGGATAGTTGTAAATGAAATAATGGGATAGTGCGTTTTTTGGGGCAATTGAATAGTTGTCTGGGTGTGGGAAAATGCATGGGTGGGGAATATGGGAATAGTTTCCTGGGGTGTGTGCAAATGCATTTGTGAAAATGGGATAGTTGTGTGGGTGTGAAGGATTGGTGTTTGTGTGTTTGTGTTGTGTGGGATCAGAGGAGCCTATTTTTGCTATTTTTTGCATCCCCGCCAGGGTAACAGGAATAGAGAGAGGTTTATTTCGCGTCCATCAAAGTAACGAGACGACAAATCATTATTCATCGTCATCAAAGTCGAGGTATGAGATCATTCTATTTTGAGTCTGTTTGAGTGACAGAATCAGGTGTTTTGTATTTGCCAAAGTAACTCGTTCGAGAAGGTCATTTTGAGTCGGTGAAATTACCATGATTGGAAGAGTTTATTTTGCATATGTCAGAGTTGCTTGAGCCCGGGCTGTTCGAGTCGCTGAATTCAATATTTTTTGAGTTTACTGTAAAAGGAAAATGGTTGAGATGGCTATTTTTTTTGTCCGTCCTCAGATCTTAAAAACTACTGAGGCTAGAGGGCTGCAAATTGGTACGTTGAACATCCACCCTTTAATCATCAGACATACCAAATTGCAGCCCTCTAGCCTCAGTAGTTTTGATTTTATTTAAAGTTAAATTTGGCCCTACTCGTGCGTCTGGCTACGCTATAGGACATGCCACCACCGGGCCGTGGCCCAAAGAAACTTGGATGCATTTTTTTGTACTTGTTATTATTTATTCTCTCTTATTCCCAAAGAAAAATAAATTATACAGGTTCATTGCTTCTTACTGATAAATAGTCATTGATGGAAATACAATCACATATATATTTTTGCCCTTCATGAGATAGATCAGTGACAAACGATTAAAAAAATTTTGTATATAACATTTTTTTTTTCTTTTAGTATCTCGTCAGCGATAAACCAGTGTTTTTATGTCAGTTTGTTTACTTGAAAAAATCTGTAATTTACGTACTACTTTTAAGATGCGTATATACATCTCAATCCTCTCATTTGTTACAAATCTGGACGATTTTGCTTTTAGAAAAAACAAAGAATTAGGAGTTTTATGCCTTCTATTGAAATGTTTATACCTAAATGATTTGTGAAGTCCTAAGAGGTAATGAATTCCAATTGCCTTTTCGTAATCTCAAGGGGAACCGTTGGTTTCATCGCTGGGTACTGACGCGACAGCAATTAAGAGTAATCGATGCCAATGATGGATTTTTAATCGAACTTTAGGTTTTTTTTTCGTATGGCAGTAATTTCAAATTACTGGTTCAAAAGTTTCGAATTTATTATTAGGCGGGAGAGTCTTAATTGTTTTAAGTAGTACGAGGAAGATGGTGATAGCAGATAAGTGAAATAATTAGTTCACCTGAGGTTTAGAAGAGACTAAGAAGAGGCGAATAGATCAAGCGTGTTATTTAAAAATCTTAAATAGAAGGCTGAGAGTAATTGGTAAATTTATATATGATGTGCATCGACCTAGAGAAGCGCCTAGCTGCAACCCCTTTCATTCATTTTACTGTACCTCCATTCATATTATCATTCTTCCATCTTGCTGTCCACCCTAACAATTGTTTCATAGGGCAACTGCTTTGAGGTTTTCCTCCTGTTACATCTTTCAAACCTCTACCTAGTCTGCTTCCTTTCCATCGCTGAATGACCTCACACGTCCCAGTGCTTGGCCTTTTGCCTAAATTCATTCTTCAATCCAATTCGATATTATTGTAATTCCTGCTATGCTATTTCCACTCTTTCAGTTTCTTAATGCCCTAAGTAGCATCGATTCCATTTGACTTTCTTTGATTACTGTCCAGTAACGTTAGGTATTATTATTATTTTATTATTATTATTATTATTATTATTATTATTATTATTATTATTATTATTATTATTAGTTTTTGATAGTTGCTACTCAATCTTCCCTACTTTGCTTTGCCTAATTTTAGTATTTTATATCGTCTCTTTAATAATATCTTAGAGACACCGTATAGTTAATTATTATTATTATTAATTATTATTATTATTATTATTATTATTGGTGTTGTTGTTGTTATTGGAGAAACAAAACCACAGTCACGTATGGATAAAATATATTTAAAACTAAATCTATACAGAGAGCTTTCGGGAATCTGTGTAGATTCATTTTTAAATATATTTGTACCCACACATAACTGTGGATTTGTGTTTTCCACATTCCAAGACTCATGCTGCTATTATTATTATTATTATTGTTATTATTATTATTTTTTTTTTTTTTTTTTTTTTTTTTTTTTTTTTTTTTTTTGCTCTATCACAGTCCTCCAATTCGACTGGGTGGTATTTTATAGTGTGGGGGTTTGCCGGGTTTGCATCCTGCCTCCTTAGGAGTCCATCACTCTTCTTACTATGTGTGCCGTTTTCTAGGATCACACTCTTCTGCATGAGGCCCGGAGCTACTTCAGCAGCCAGATCTCAGTTTTTTCTTGAAATAGTTCCTTTTTTTTATTCCCCTCCAGGGATCTTCGGGATCCACGGCGTGCCTAGTGCTCCTATGATTATGGGTACGATTTCCACTGCATATCCCATATCCTTCTTATTTCTATTTTCAGATCTTGATAATTATCCAATTTTCCCTCTCTTTCTCTTCAACTCTGGTGTCCCATGGTATTGCGACATCAATGAGTGATACTTTCTTCTTGACCTTGTCAATCAACGTCACGTCTGGTCTGTTTGCACGTATCACCCTATCCGTTCTGATACCATAGTCCCAGAGGATCTTTGCCTGATCTGTTTTCTATCACTCCTTCAGGTTGGTGCTCGTACACTTATTACTGCAGGTAGCTGATGTTTCTTGCACAGGCTCCAGTGGAGGGCTTTTGCTACTGAATCATGCCTCTTTTTGTACTGGTTCTGTGCAAGTGCCGGGCATTCACTTGCTATGTGGTTTATGGTTTTCACTTTTCGTATTGCACTTCCTACATATGGGAGATAGATTATTTCCGTCTACTCGTACTTTGAACATATCTGGTTCTTAGGGCCTGATCTTGTGCCGCTGTTATCATTCCTTCAGTTTCCTTCTTTAGCTCTCTCTGTAGCCATTGCCAATTGTCATCGCTGGCTAGTTCTTTAGTCTGTCTCATGTATTGTCCGTGCATTGGTTTGTTGTGCCCAGTCCTCTGTTCTTTCTGTCTTTCTCCTGTCTCTGTATATTTCTGGGTCTTCGTCTGCTTTTATTAGTCCCTTCTTCCCATGCACTCTTTAGCCACTCGTCTTTCACTGGTTTTCAGATATTGCCCAGTGCTGCTGTTTTCGATGTTGACGCAGTCCTCTATACTGAGTAGTCCTCTCCCTCCTTCCTTTCGTGTTATGTATTATTATTATTATTATTATTATTATTATATTATTATTATTATTAGTTATTATTTACCCTCTGAATTGGATTACCTTTCGCTAACAAATCGAACGCTGTCTCAATTGTATCTGTATTTGCAAATGGCGGCGGGGTAAAAAATAAAAAAAAGGGTCTATTGTTATTGTATATCGAAATGTATCAGGGTACAAAGGGAGTGAGATACGCCCGTTGCAAACTACGCTACTCTCTCTCTCTCTCTCTCTCTCTCTCTCTCTCTCTCTCTCTCTCTCCCAGCCAATGATAAAGCCATTATTCATCTCCGGACTATATATATATATATAAGTAAACTATTTGGTCGAATCCGCTCCCCCTCTCCCCCCCCCCCCCCCAAACCCAAATCGTTAATTAGGACTGGCATGGAAAAAGGCAGAATCATTAATCTAATTTGGTAACTGTCATCACTTAATGCACTTTTATTACATTCAAAAACCCAACGGGGAACTTATTTGCCCGAAATGAACAGTGGGCGCATTTCGCAATTATTTGTAAAAGGGAAGTGATTTATACATCAGGACCCATCCCTTTTTTTTTTTTTTTAGATTTTTTTTTTCATTCATCGACGCGTAGAGTTTTTTCCTCTCTCCTCTCTCTCTCTCTCTCTCTCTCTCTCTCTCTCTTTTATGCGGCCGCTATAATAAACAGATGGATGTATAATTACACATGTTTCATCCGGGTACATTTTACCCATAAAAGCTTGGATGGCGCTGAGTGATATATAATATTTTAGGAGTTTTTTTTTAATGCAGTCATTTTGTGATATTGTGTTATATTCAGATTTGAATTACACGGCTTTAATGGAGTAGTTTAAATGCTTCTCTGGCTGCAGCACCGACCAATGGCAAACGACTTTGCCAAAAGCCGAGTTAAAATCCCCATTGATGAATAAATAACGAGAGAGAGAGAGAGAGAGAGAGAGAGAGAAGAGAGAGAGAGGGGGGGGAGAGGGAGAGGGAGGGAGAGAGAGGACACAGTGACTTCTGCCTACCAGATCCAACCATATGGCAAATGGTTGATATAGCTTTTAATCAACCTAGCGTTACAACTGCAGAGATCATGGATAAAGCTAATATACATATATAGATCTATTATATATCTATATAATCTATATACGATTATATATATACATATATATATATATATATATATAGATATATATATATATATATATATATATATATATATATATAATATATATATATATTATATATATATATATATATATATATATATATATTAGTATATACCAGGTGTTTCGAAATCAGAGGCCCCCTCTCCCCTCTCCACAGAATAAATGGAAAGTTATGAAGTTTTCTGCTATAGCCTATCTCCAAGTACATTATCTTAAGTTTCTATTAAGCTATTTTTCATTTTAGATTTCTTGTATTTTCAGACTTGAGTGACAGAGTTAGATACAGCCATAGCTAACGACTCGGAGGAAATCAGATGGATTGATCGAATCCGGGCTATAACCTTCAGAGAGGCCAGGGATGCTGGCGCATCCTTCAATTCACGTTCCTGGATAGCTAAATACATTTAAAGAGATGAATCCTTTGTTAAAAGAAACTGGAACAAAAATCCATATGACTGTCATTGTGAAAAGAGTGATAATTTTGGAAGGCCTTAAGTCCTTTCTCAGAAGTCAAAAGACATCATAGCTGAGGCAGTGGGTAGACCAAGAGTCTTTATGTAAATTGGCACTTGAACTAGAAACAAAAAGGGGAAAGAAGAGAAGTTATAGTGCTGTATATTGTGAGTTGAAAAAATCTGGTATCAAGCCATTTCATGTGATCAGCAAGCCCAACATCACTCAGCAACAGAGAGAAGACCAGGCACGGTTTTGTGGTTCATTTCTTAAAGATTGGGATGAAGCTGGACTTTCTCCAATGGTTGCTGCATTCGAGAATTCGATTCTTCATTTACACAGTCAGGAAGCCAAATCATAAAACTGACATCATTTAAGTTGCAAAGTTGGATGGTATCAGCGATGACGTGCGTTATCACCAAGTTGTGAAATTTCCTGAATGTTTGGGAATTTTTCTCTGTTTCACTGCCAAACAGTTAATATGGATCATCAAAAATAAAAGGATAGTCATGGAATGGCAAATACTTCAGAGAAACTGTGCTTAAGGTTACAGGAGCTGCTTCGAAACAGTGGTATCGATTTCTTCTCATCAAGTGAAATTTCGCAATGTAGCTCCCCTGACCTTAATGTGTGTGAAAACATTGGTAGTATCTTAAAGGATCGCGTTGAAGCACGCACAGTGAACTATGATGGTATACTAAGCCTTGACAACCTGCGAAGAGAGGTGACCGGGGTGCTCAGGGAAATGAAGTTTGAGTCTCGGCTTTTTTGCGATTTGTTGAAATCGTACCCCTCAAGAGTGCAGACTGTGGTACAGGCAGATGGAGGCCACACAAAATATTAAATACTCAGAGAGACACTTAAATAAATACCTGTTCTGAATTACTTTTGTTTTTGTCCATGCCAATTTTTGTTTATGCTGTAGAGGAGGGGGCTCTAATTTCGAAACAACCCCTGTATATATAATATATATTATATATAATTATATATATATATATTATATATATATATATATATATATATATATTATACTTGGTTAATTATTAAGATAGTCTCAGGTATATCTTCATGAGTCAAAGTGCCTAGGAAGCATCTAAGCGAAAAAAAAAAAATGGTTTTGTTTTAAGGCCGTTAATGAATTAGAAAAGCAAGCAACAGGCCTTGGAAGCCGGACACACAAACATGATAAGCACTCTAACCACATTTACAACCCATGCAAGGACCAGGGCAAACAGTGCAATGGCTCTTGACGCCTGTCCAGGTAGGTAGATGTATGGACACCCAAAGTGCCCCATCGCGAGATAATGGTAAGGCCATGGTGCTCGTTAAATCCTGCAAGCCTCAGGTGAGGAGCTTAGATTCTTGAACACCACCGCTTTGAATTAGAAGTGATACCACTTTGCTACCACGACCACACTAAGTTAAGTATATCTTAGTTTAGCTAGACCACCGAGCTGATTAACAGCTTTCCTAGGGCTGGCCTGAAGGATCCGATATTTTTATATGGCTGGGAACCAGTTGGTTACCTAGCAACGGGACCTACAGCTTATTGTGGGATCCGAGCCACATTATATTGAGAAATTAATTTCTAATTTAAACAAATTCCTCTGACTCGAACTCGGGACCATTGAATTGGTAGGCGAGCATGTAAACCACTCGTCCAACAAGGAACTTAACTTTATGAATATATCCATATGTAAGATTAATCGAACTTCCATCCTGGAAAGAGAATTTGGCTTTCAGGCTCCCTACCTCTCCATCCTCTTAGCTTTTCCACACCACATTTCCAGGCTGTGGCTAGAGAGC
>NC_087224.1:15825516-15843016 GCF_015104395.2 Macrobrachium nipponense | reverse complement strand
AATAGACAGTACTGGAAAAATAGTTTTCCTTTCAGAAAACGTGTTGGTATGGAAGACCTCAGACGAGCCACTAAAAGTGGGCGACACGAAAAGAGTGATACGAATTAGCTGGCCACCACGTGACTGACCACTTAGTGGCCAGCTACCTTCCACTAAGAACGTCCCGTGCGCGGGCAGCCTTGTAAACCCACCTTCCCCAGTTCAGTGTCCATCAAAGAACTGATTTTATGTTGAACTTGGGACCACTGCAGTGAAATGCACATTATCATGACCACGAATCCACCATGATCCACAAAAACATATCATTCTTCACTGGGATTTGGACCAAGATGGTGGCGCCAGGTGGCTGATTTTGGAAGTTTTGTTTGAATTTTATATCTTGAAAAGGTTGTTGCCTGTGCTTCAAGAGGTGCCAAGAATTTGTTCATTCATCTGATTTTTTTTTCTTCCAACCCCACACTGCCTTGCCAGTTCCCTAATTCTCCAATGACTCATTGGGCATCGAACTGTCTCCAATTCTCTCTCTCTCTCTCTCTCTCTCTCTCTCTCTCTCTCTCTCTCTCTCTCTCTCTCTCTCTCTGACACACACACATCTACGCCTTAAGGAGTGCCATTCAAACCTTCCATTAGAGTGATCTACTCAGTTTTGAAGAAAAGAAATAGCGAACTGTAGCCTAGCCTCCATCATTACGAATCCACCTCATTCCAGATTAGCGGTAGCGGCAGACTTTGCAGAAACGCAGGTACAAAAAAAAAAAAAAAAAAAAAAAAAAATTCATTGTAATGGATTCTGTCTCATGTTTCGGATCAGGCGTTTAAATGATTTATTCGCCCGTGTAAAATTGCATATGCAAGAGTTCGCCTTTGACTCACCCCCTCTTCCTTTTTTTTTAATAAGTAATATGCGAGTAACTCGACCACAGTGTGTGTGTGTGTGTGTGTGTGTTACAGGCTGACTTCGCCATTTATGACACTTTGAGTCTTTTTGTCATTAAATTTAGGCTCTGGTGACTAGTTACTGATATTTCTATTTTACATTGTGTCATATGTTCAATTTAAATGTGCTTATCATAGGTGAAATTAAATCAATTATATAGATTATTTTTTATATACTATTTATATATATATATATATATATATATATATGTGTGTCGTATTAAAGAAACACTTTCTCCTCTCTCCTCTCTCTCTCTTCTCTTTCTCTCTCTTTCTCTCTCTCTCTCTCTCTCGTATCTCTCTTCTCTCAAATCTCATCTACTCTCTTCTCTCTCTATATATATATATATATATATATATATATATATATATATATATATATATATATATATATATATACATATATATATATATATTATATATATATGTATATATATATATATATATATATATATGTATATATATATATATATAATATATATATCATATATATATATATATATATATAATATGGTTTATCATCTGGGGGGGGGGGGGGCGGCTGGTTTAATTTTCTTCGAAAGTATGCGAGATTATGATGAGAATTTTCTTTAATATTCTACAACACAGCTTCTTTATATCTTCATCTGATTATATATTTTTTGTTTATTTCTTTATGTGGTTTGTCGTTTCCTTATCTCTGTTTAGATACGTGGTTTGTGACAAGAATTTCTGAAGTTTTGCAAATACTCCCAAAACCTTATGAGTTCATAAGTACCCTCAGCCTGGTATCTTAATATTATCCTCCCAATTATCTTCCTACTACCTTCCCACTTATCTTTTATCTTGCTACCTCCTGATCTTCTTGTACTTCTTATCTCTTATCACTGGAACACATTTATCACTTCTGTCAACTCCATTGTATTTTCCCAGTCATTGTCGTAGTGATCAGTGAGGTTATATACACTGAATTTTTGTCTCCTTGATATTGTAGCAATTCACCCCCATTTTCTCTTTTTCTTCTTTGTTTAATCCGATGATTATCATTATAATTACATTTGAATTTTCATTGTAATTACCACCGTTAACTTCATATTTTCGCGCCTCTGTTATCAAAGGGATCATTGTGATTACCCGAACAACATCTTTTTCCCTTTTATCATCATAATTACCTTTATGATTACTTCCTGAAATTTCATACTCTATTCTTTTTCCCTTCTGTAATTATCACGGTTATTTCTCGATTCACCTCTTTCATCGTCTCTCACAGCTTCGTCTTTGTTCTCTCTCATCACGACACCAAAATGTTGTTTAGAATTATTCCCTCAGTTATTACTTCAACTTCATGTCCCCTTATCTCGTGTTATCTTCACAATTATCTTCACAATTACATCGATCAGCAAAATGTGGAAAGGTGTCAGTTTTCCTTCGGTGTCGCTGTTTGATTGCGTTTGTTTGTGTTGCTCCAATGGAGCTGAATATCTTCGAAACTGAATGGAATAGAATATAGAATATAGGCCAAAGGCCAAGCGATGGCACCTATGAGGTAATTCAGCGCTGAAATGGAAAGTAGGTAAGTTTGAAAGGTGTAACAGGAGGAAAACCTCAAAGCAGCTGCGCTGTGAAATAATGGAGAGGTTGAATGGCAAGATGGAAGAAAGGGAATATGAACGGAGGTACAGTGAATGGAACGAAAGGAGTTGCAGTTAGGGGCCTAAGGAAGGAACGCTGCATTGAATGTTAAGTAATGACTACAGTGTACCGCATGAGGTCCTCTGGCCGCACTACCTCCCTACGGGGTTCAGAACTGAAACACTGCTTGTGATGAATGTCGTCATGGAAACCATCTGTCTCTTTGGGTTGTTTCAGTCCTTCAAAAAATAAACTCGTGAAGCAACACAGTCAGATTAAAGTGGCAGCTCACTGGTTTTGCCTAAGCAACATAGTGTAGTGATCCTTGGTTCAAACCCCGCTCGTGGCATGATAGCTCCCACACCCCGTAGGGGGGAGGGGTACACTGTAGGTATTACTTAAGGTTCTTTCCAGCGCCCATTCGGCCCCTAGCTTCCACCCATTTCATTCCTTTTACTGTACCTCCGCTCATATTTTCCTTTCCATCTTCTCCTAACAGTTATTGAGTAGTGAAACTATTATGTTTTCCTTCTGTTACACCTTTCAAACCTTTGTACTGCCAATTTCCGTTTCAGCACTGAATGACCTCCTGAGTCCCCAGCACTTGGCCTAAATACCATTCTGTTCGATAGTTCTCACTGGCAAGACGACGTAACCTTCTCTACCGGCAGTCAACAGCAGCCAGTGACTGGTTCCCCCTGGCCCTAGCTTGGGTGGAGTGAGGTCTTGGTCGCTGATGGCATGTGTAGTATATGTTCGGTCTGTAGGGTACTCTCATAGGCCACCATTGAACCTTTTTAAGTCGTTATGTAATGCAACTAAGACATTGTGCTGTTACAGTGGTACAACTTAACATTTTTGCTATCATCACGATTTTTTCGCTCCTTGCAAAAAAAAAAAGTATTTAAATAAATAAGCAAATAAATAAATAAATAAATAAATAAAAAGTCGTGTTAATGTCTCACTGATGTTTGTCAATGAAGTATTATTATTGTTATTTTTTTTTTGCTTGCAGTATAAAAATGTATCATTATCGTTCCATTCGTAGGAAGTGGATTGCTTAATTGCAATTAAAAATGTATATCGCACACCAGCGCACACATATGTGTATGAATATTATGATATATATATTATCTATATATATATATTACTATATATATATCCTATACATATATATATATGTGTGTGTGTGTGTGTGTGTGTGTAACTGAATCACGAAAGTTTGGAACGTGATAAATCCATAAATAAAGGTATAAGCCACGAAGGAAAAATAAACAACGGAGTTTCTGCAAGATCTTTCAACTCGACGTCCTTTACTTAGCAGATAAACTGAGTAAAGGACGTCGAGTTGAAAGATCTTGCAGAAACTCCGTTGTTTATTTTTCCTTCGTCATATATATATGTATATATATATATATGTATATATATATATATATATATATATATATATATATATTGTTATTGTTTGTATGTATTTATGTATGTATATATTTGTTACATGAAATATTGTCGCCGTAATACTGTTTCCATCCACCGATATCAAGCTACAAATGATGTATGGTATCCGATGCATTCCACCTCTGGAATAACATATACACCCAAAGGGGAATTATGTTTGAGAGAGAGAGAGAGAGAGAGAGAGAGAGAGAGAGAGAGCAGGTGTAGGTGGAGAGTGTGTGATGTCTGAGGAAGAGTGAGTATTCCGCTAACAGTCTTGAAGGAAATAAACTGTATGCATTCCGTAAAGCCTAAGATGATGAAACAAAAGGTCATGAATGTTGTATGCAAACTCCTTTCATTATTCTAGGCACTGTTTGCGTTGCATACATTCAACACAAACTGTTTGTGTTGTATGTATTCGATGAACAGCGAACGGTCGTTGTAAGTCATGTTGGTTTAAGTGTTCGATGGAAAAAGATGTTAGGAAGTGTTTACATAAAACTACGGTCATAGTTCTATTCCCTTGCAAGAAACAGAGTAGAAATGACAGTTCGGTGGTTCTAAAAAGTGGAAAGTAAAATGAGAAGTTTAGTGAAGGGAGAGAGATATTTTGAGGTTTATTCTAGCTACAGATTCAGGACTAAGGATGGATTATGATTCCCCTGTTTGGTGGTCCCATGGTCTTCTCCAACTATCACACTATACTAACTACCAGGAACCAGGGACAGTGGTTGCTGAGTGGATCCCAAATTCAAGACAGTAATAATAATAATAATAATAATAATAATAATAATAATAATAATATCCTTTATTTCAGGTCAGGGCCATATACATGGAATATACAAAGTACAGACAGTAACACAATCTAGATACATGAGACAACATGATAAAAAAATGAGTAATCGGCACTTATCCACAAAATAGCTGAGGTAGCATAAAAGATAGTAATCATAATACTGGTAATAGCAGTAATAATATTGGTGAGAAAAAAATGCATTGAGAGTTATAAAAGTTAGTGCACAGATTACATAACTTAAATTTCAACTAGAGACCTTAGGTGGTTACAGCAGTCAGGTCCAGAGGGCTAAATACGAAAATTGAATGTAAAAGGTTTCATTTTCCCATCTTTCCCACAATTTAGATGATCTTCTTGCTTCACTCCTTAGGATGCTTTGTATGAGCGGGTTGCTGCTGTTTCTCACTCGGGTTACCAGACTGAACAATGTTCGCCTTAAAATGATTTTTAAATTGTCCAGGTGGTTTTCTATGAACATCTGTGTGGCGGAGTGGTAGCGGGGAGTGTTTGTGATGCGTCTGAAAATGTCATTGTGCACAACAGTGATGCGTCTCATGGTCTCTCGGGTATAGTTCGTCCAGAGGGAACACCCATAGATACTGTAGCAGTACGAGCGAAAAAGCAGCAGTTTCACGTCTCGGTGACAGAAGGCAAACCTCCTTGCAATCATGTTGCCATTTGCACATAGTTTATGACGCCTCTGTTCAATGTCTGCCGTATCTTTTAGGTCGTCGGTGATAATGTGACCCAAATACGGAAATTCGTGCACAAATTCCAGCCGATGGTTTCAGAGGAAAATTTGTGGTTCTGCAAAATGCTTAAGTGATCTCGGGAGCAGCGACATGCACTGGGTCTTGGTTTCATTGTAGATTATATCAAATTCCTCTGCATATTGGCGGCAAGTGTCGATGAGTCGTTGGAGACCTTGCACTGATGGGGAAATCAGAACCATATCGTCGGCGTAACAGAGGTTGTTTATAGTTGTTTCATTGACAGTGCATCCGACTGGGAGTGAGTTCAGTTTGACATTCAAGGCGTCTGTGTACGTATTAAACAGGTATGGAGAAAGAATGCCTCCTTACCGAAGCCCGTTTAGGGAGCTGAAGGTGTACGATAATACGTTACCCCATTTGACACAGAATTGCTGTGTGGAGAACCAGCAATATATGTGGAGAACCAGCAATGTAAAATGCCAATTAGATATAGGGGTGTGCCCCTTTTATGCAGCTTCAGGAAGAGCTTCAGGTAGTTTACTCTGTCAAATGCTTTTCTCACACCTACAAAACCAAGGAAAACAGGAGAGGCTGATGATAGGTAGTATTTCAGCAATTCTTTCAGCATGTAAATGCAGGTGACGTTGAGTGGTTTGCTTTAAACCCGAACTGGTTGTCAGTGGTGTGTAGAAAGGGGAGAAGTCTCACTAGAAGAACCGACTCAAGTAACTTCGATGCGATCGTTGTGATTGCAATAGGCCGGTAGTTGCCAGGGTCAGCTGCATCCTTTAGCTTGTTTTTGATTGATGGTATCAAGTGAACTAAGAGTAGGGAGTCTGGAAGAAACTGGTGAATTATGCACGCATTGAATAGGGCAGCTAGCAAAATGTAAATTATCGGATGGTACATTTTGAAAGCCTCTGCAGGAAGACCATCATAGTCGGGCGATTTATTATTAGGTAGGCTGTTTATGACATCGCTGATGTTACCTGGCGTAATACGGTCTGCAAAATTAAATTGAATGTTGTCAGTCAGGAGGTTATCTACATCCCTTCGGGAATCTTGATCATTTATGCAATTCAGGATAATGTTGAAGTGATCGGCCCACATACTTGCGATAGCTTCGTCTCCAACTGCTTCCCCTACTCGCTGTGATATCTTTTTAGTTTTGGGATTTAAGGACTGGATATCTTTCCAAAGACGAGGATAATCACTAGATTGTAAGTTTCTAGACATTGCATTGGCTCTTAGTTGTTTTTCATTTAACCTGCAGTGCTTAAGAGCAAGTTTGAACTGCGTTCTCGCCTGCCTCATTAGTAATGCAGTGTGTCCTTCCCTCAGGCTACCATTTTGCCTCCGCAGTAAAAACATTTCTCTTGATTATGTATACAGATCTTTAACCAAGTAATTCCATTCAAGTATATTACGAGAATTACCTTGACGAAATCTCTAGGCAGCCCTGCCCAAAACAAGCTTAGCGGAGATTATGTGCGAATAGAATTCATTCAGATCCCTCCTGTGGTGGTCATTTCTACAATTTGTGTTGGTACAAAGTAAGCGGTCTGCTGGTTGAACTATTGACTGCAACCTGGTTTCCATGGTCGCCCTAAAGTACATGGTTTTCTGTTGGTTTTTAAAATCCCAGTTTACGGCTGGTGGGCGGTCAGTTAGGGGGTTCATGGTAAGGAGGGATGGGGTACTGAATGACACCTGTAATGGTATGTGATCGTAGCCCATTGGAAGATCGTAGTGAATATTGCAGGTCATAATAATATCATGAAGTTGTGAAGATGTGATGCAGTGGTTCCAGCCAGGAGGTTGTAATTGTGTCCACTCTATTATGTAATTATGAATAGGAGGGAGGGAGGAGCATTACATCGCTAATTTGGAGAGCATGATTTTGACCGAAGCGAGTAAGTTCATTATAAAATTGTTTTGTGGGGTGAGAATTAAGGTCCCGATTATACAAATATGATCAGCAGGAGAATCATGAATAATACTGTGTAATTCCCCTAGTATCATGCAGTAATGATCAAAATTATTGTTATTTTCCCATGGCATATAAACATTAATTATTAGGATTTTAGAGTTCCCTACTGTCACTTGAAGCCCCAGCAATCTTTCAATCCTGTAGGTCATCACCTTTGTTGAGAAGGTTCTAAAGTCTTCATGAATTGAATAGCAGAGGACAAGGTCATGTGGCCAGAGGAGCGTTTCTTGTAATGCAGTGATGCCATTGAAGTTTTTGCAGAACATGTTTAGGAGAGGAATGTTCCACTTGAGTCCAAAAATATTCCAAGAGATTATGTTTAATGCATCCATGGCTACTCACGAAGATCGGAGATGAATGCGCTGATCATTTGGGTGGATAGGGGGTTAGCCAGGGGGAGTGTACAGTCACTCACCGTGGAGGGTTGGCTTCATTTGCTGTGGAAATGACCCTGTTTGGAGTGTCTGTAAGTTCCCCTTGGGGGTGGTTGGTCCCGGATTAGGTTATATCTTGAAACTAATATATCAGGACCGTAATTCTCGCCTTTAAGAACGTCGAGGTGTTGAAATAGGCAGGTAATCCTGTAAGCCGCTTCATGTTTACTTCTGCATGGGAGTTCGTGAGAGATGAGTGGGTCAGAGACAGTGAGAAACTTGACTCTCTCCACTATGGCATCTAGCATCACCAATGAGCGCAGATTGTGAATTACTACATGACATCTCTTCTCAGGTGTCGAGCAATGTGAAACACGAATGTTAGGCTCCGGTCCAGCAGCCAAACAAGAGGTTCTTCTCTTCTTTCTGCTTGTTTGTATCTGCCAGCCGCCAGACCCCTCATGATCACTCTCCTCTGCATCTACGATGGGGGGTTGGGGGGGAGAGATAGGGTGGGTAGGATCATGAGGGCTAGTAATCATCACCGGAGATCTATCTTTCACCAGAGGCACTGGGGATGGAGAAGAGGTTGGGAGACCAACAATCCCCTCAGAACGGTCTATAGGTGATGGGGGCACTTCCGTGTTGCTGGGAGGCGAGGAAAAACTGGATGCTGCATTCATAGGAGTCTGGTGACTATCTGTGTGATTGTCTTTCGATCCCTGCCCTCCTTTGATCGCATCCCAGATCCGTGTGAGATTATTTGTTTCCACCATTTTAACACTGTCTAGGGATTCCTGTAGTCCTTTGATCATGTCCCAGTTTCTTGATAATTAATCATTTGTCTCCTCGATTTTTTCCAAGTTTTTTCTAATTATTTCTGAGAGGGATTTTGCTGTTTGGAAGGCATTTTCTGCTGTGTGGTACACCTCAGGTAGGCTTAGGTCAGCAGGCCCCTTTGGAGGCAGATTGTAAGGGTAATCAGCGTACATTTCCACCAAGCAGATCCTTAACCACTTAGTGATATATGATATTTTCTTGTGAGAGGACAAGTTTTTCGTGGATCGCTTCTTGAGAATGCTCTCTGGTGTCAGATCTTTGCAACGTTGATTTCCTCATTGGAGAAGACCACTGACAGATTGTATAGCAGACTCGACGTTGGAACGGTTCGATTGGTATTGTATAAAGTAAAGACAATTGTTCGCGAGTATGGAACTTATGTGTGGGGCACAGGCACCGGTAGGTGCCAGGGTCACTTGCGCAATGGTTGCAGGTTGGTCGGATGACATTTTTGTGGTAAGAGAAGGGTCAAGCACTAACACATACACTGCATTCTTTTACCCATTTCCCAGGACCAATAGGCCTCAAGTAGCTGTGATTTGAAAGATTTCTAAGGCACTGATTGGAGCAGAAAGAATATTAGTATATCTGCTATTGCACAACACGCTCCGGCTTACACGCCGGGTATTACGTGGAGACACTGTTAACACATTGCTTACTATAAGAGGTATAATTACCAAGGGCGAAAAACCCTTCTTTTCTGTGCAGAAACGTGAGAGAGACCTCCAACACGTCCGCCCCCACACACCATGATAGATTTTTCACTGACACCATCTTACAGTACCTGTGAGCTAGGGATTAGGTGTATGGTTTGGTGTTAAGAGCGGGTGAAGGGTGTTTCATAAATGTATGTATTAAGAGATGACCATGCAATGCCTTGTTACTCCACGTCTTACATGGGTAGAAAGTTGCCCTGTTTGGGTATGTTAGTTCACTAGACATTGACCTGGGCTTAGGCCACTAGACATTGAGCTGGGGTTAGGTCACTGGACATTGACCAGGGCTTTGGTCACTGGACATTGTTAACCAGGGCTTTGGTCACTGGACATTGACCTGGGCTTATGTAACTAGACATTGACCTAAGCTTAGGTCACTAGACATTGACCTTGCTGCTCATGAGATATCTTCAAACTTTTAAAACCTTGAAATCCAAAAAGGCATACTATATTTTTTTAACCAACCTGCCAAAATCACTTAAGTCTCTGGTGAGGTGCTGTTGATAAACTGTGGGCCTCTTTGAATAAAAATACATAATTAAGCGATGGATTAAATTCTCAACGTACTATGATGCTCTTCGGATTTGCATTTGACGTTAGCACTAGAATAATATATCTTTAATCTTTGACGTAAAGACTAATCCATTTGTTGGCCTACTGGTATAGTGGATAGTGTCGTGGCATGCCGTTCAGCTGTCGCAGGGGGTTGGCGTCTCCTCCATGCCGCTGAAAGATCCCTGGCTCCCTTATCATGATCAGTTACTGCCGCAGTGTGGGGTCTGCCATGTGAGGTTGAAACCACTTGGAAGCGTGAATACCAACTCTATGACCCCTTTGGTGTGTTTGTTCCGTGTGAATAGGTTTCGTTTACTGAAATGATGATGATAATAATAAAAATCATAAAACTTCGCATCTAAGCCTTCACCCGGTAGATGATTTTAATATCAGACACAAATCAGGAAGATTTTCCTAAAAATTTGGCGTATTATGAACAAAATCTGACTATGAAATGGACGTTTGCGTTTGATCTGTTAAGAATTTTGTATACTTGCTGTATTATTTATTCACAAATAATACAGAGAATACACGCAATTCAGAACAGGTTAGACACAAACGTCCATTACATACTGAGATTCATTCGCTGGTTGAAGACGTGATGATGGTATCAGATATTCCCTTTGAGTCTTAGATAATATCAGTCTTGGGGAAACTGCAGTCCAGCTCGTAGCATTGAATGAGTTATATATCGTTAAGCCACCATGAGAGTTACAATGTATTTGGAATTTATGAAAGTTGAGAAAAATTCACATTACCTGTGATCCCATCAGCAAATGCTTTAATAAGAATGAAATAACACCAAAATTGTGCGATTTCCTTTAATACTGTCCCTTTTCTAAAAAAAAAAAAAAAAAAAAAAAAAGTTTAGTATATCTTAGTTTAACCAGACCACTGAGCTGATTAGCAGGTCTCTTAGGGCTGGCCCGAAGGATTAGATATTTTTGCGTGGCTAGGAACCAACTGGTTACTTAGCAACGGGACCTACAACTTATTGTGGGATTCAAACTACATCGAGAAATGAATTTCTGTCACCAGAAATAAGTTCCTTACAAAAAAAAAAAAAAAAAAACCAAGAGTAATTTGTTAATGTGATCTGAGGTTTTAGTATTTATTTTTTTTTTCGTTTTGCTCATCCCTAATGATGCCCTGTATGCAAATGGCCCCATGGGTGTGTGATGGACGCTAATATGTTCCCAGTTTTTCGTCTACGTAACTTTTCATGGCTTTAGTTTGGTACGCTTATGATTATATGTATGTATGTATGTATATATATATATATATATATATATATATATATATATATATATATATATATATATATATATATATATATATATATATTTGTGTGCACTGTATATACATACGTATATACAGTTTATATTTTTATAGTATATATATATATAATATATATATATATATTATATATATATATATATATATATATATATATAATTGTTATGAACCGTTGATGGTTCATCAGGTTCTTTCGATGAAAATTAAAATATGGGGCTGAAATGGCCGGAGGAACAGACATACCACAGAAGAGGGTGTGAAAAAAAAAAATCAGAAAATGCCTTAAAGCTAATTTATTACAAATATATGTACATATTTACAAATGAGTACAGGTTCTAGGCGATGAAACTACATTAAATGATCATTAACATTTAAAAGTCAAATAAATGAATCATTGGAAAATTAATATTCTCAGACAGAACACCAAACATTTATAAACAAAAGTAAATGCTTAACAGCAGCAGTGAAAAATCAATGAATATCCAATTCAAAATATGCATTTAATTAGCAAATCAATTTCTGAGCCATACACTTGCTCCACACTAAATAAACAAACATGATGCACAATAAAATGTTCAATTGATTAAATCAGTAAACCTCCAAAAATAGACAGCATAATAATAATAGTGATAAATCACCAAGGCAGCATAAAGAATTATTAAATTCACACAGCACCAATAATAAGACTTTTAATTACATACACAGTATAAATAACATTAACAACAATACCTCAAAGGTAATACCAGAACTTCAGGCAGCGCCACACACAAAAATAACCATCTCTACAGAGACGTCAAGACAGTCTCTACTGTCAAAGAGGATGTAGTACATCACCAGACAATCACCGTCAAGTCACCACAACAGCCCATGACTGCTGACAGGAACATTTCCAAAAATACACACGACTGCGGCGAAGTCGAAAAGACAACTGGTTGGCCGTCTCACTGGATACACTGCTCCACAGATGACTACATCCTGCAACTGCCGAAGACAACATCAGGTCACCAATACCTGCTGTTAAAGTCCAATAACCACGCTGCAACTGCTTCAACTGCCAAATACAACAGGGGACCAATACCTGCTGCTCAAATCAAGTAGCCATACTGGTATTCAGCTACTGCCTTCTTGGCTGAGTATTGCCAAGAACCTGTCTGTCTGCCACCCAGAACCTGACTGACTCAGTCACTCACAGTGTGACAAAAGTAAACTCGTCATGAAGACGAAAATACCGAAAAGCAGGAGAAACAGGGAAACTACCCAACCAGGATCGTTCAAACAAAACGACTGGCTGAGTATGGGTGTGAATGTGTTTTATAGTATGTATATGCCTGTGTATGGGTGTGAATGTGTGTATTTGTTTGCATATGGGCTACTTAGTGCATTTGCTTTTTTTTATTAAGATTGTTAAGGAGTTGAAATGTGGTTGTCAAGAGTAAGTGGAGAAACCTGTATATTGGGGAACATGAAACCACGAAGTGTTTTCAGAGAAAATGAAAGCACCAATTGTGTCGTTTTGCCATGAAAGTGGGCCTGAGGCAAATGTGAATTATGAATCTCTGACTGCAGAACTCTTTTATGAATGAAGGTATGAGAACAGTCAAAAAAAAAAACAGAGGTGTAAATGGAAATATATATCACAAGAAAAAGAGCTCCTGATGAAATGTAAGGGCAGGTTTTTTTCGCGACAGAGTTTTGTCGTAAATACAGTTTTCGGCTGCGTTGGTGAAGAGAAATTGCAGAGACTGGTGACACTGTCTTGGCATACTTCCATGAAGAGAATGATGTTCTTGAATGCTAGCTGGAGAAACATCACGAGGTTAAATGAAAGTAGGGGAAAGTTATACTGTTATCATGGATGGGAGAAACGTGGGAGTCTTCGTTGGTTCCTCTTAAGAAAATCCGAGAGCATCTGACCTTATTTGTACTCCCCAGGTGGCAGTAAGTGAGGCATGTCACAGCCACCCACCCCCTACAAACTGGTTTGTCCGCCCCGGGTGGGGGCGTGGCAAGTAGTGGATCGGCAAGGTACGGGAGACATCCACCCTCCTCCTGCAAACCTGTTTGTCCGCACCCGGGTGGGGACGTGGTAAGTAGTGGATCGGCAAGGCGTGGGAGACATCCACCCTCCTCCTGCAAACCTGTTTGTCCGCGCCCAGGTGGGGACGTGGTAAGTAGTGGATCAGCAAGGTACGGGAGACATCCACCCTCCTCCTGCAAACCTGTTTGTCCGCCCCGGGTGGGGACGTGGTAGGTAGGGGATCAGCAAGGTACGGGAGACATCCACCCTCCTCCTGAAAACCTGTTTGTCCACCCTGTTTGGGTTTGGGTAGGTAGGGAATCAGGAGGGTAAGGGAGACAGTAGCCCCGGGTTCCAGCACACACACGCCAACAAGCTTGTTTGAATATAAAGAAAATTGTCTATGGAAACAAATGTTGTGAGATGTGATACAATTATTGAGCCTTTTGTTATTTAGGAAGGTGAGGTTTGATGCCGAGAGTTAAAGAAAAAAATAAGACCTCGCCATTACTATGGTAACCCCGGGTTCGTTTCCCGCAACCAGAGATCATTATTTCTTCCCATTCTTGCACTTACACTGATCTCAAGGCTTTGTAGTGACAAGCGTATCCAAAAAAGAGTGAAGAATTTGAGAAGTTAAAAGGGCATTGTGGCTATTAAAATTACATATATCTCAATAAAAATTACTATAAGATGCTACATATATATATTTCATAATAAAAAATCAATACAAACAATTCCCCACTTGGCTATGATGGTGAGGACGGGTCAATTCCAGTTCTAATTAATATATCTAAAAATGACAGGTAAATATATATATATATATATATATAATATATATATATATATATATATATATATATATATATATATATATATATATATTTATGAGGCAATAGAATTTTATCCCTCTCTTGGTCAAGTTGGCAACGTGACATCATCGTGATTATGGTAACCTGGGTTTGTTTCCTGCTACCGGACATCATAATTTCGTCATGTTTCTTGCACTTGGATCTTAAGGCTTTGTACTGGCAAGCATATCTTAAAAAAAAATCGCAAAGAATTCGAAAAGTTAAGAGGGCATTGTGGCTATTACATTTACTATATGACTATAGTAGATACACATCAAATGTGCATTTGATGTCTAGGCCAGTCCCTTACGACACTCCTTATTGGCTGTTGATAAGCCAATCACAGGGCTGGAAACTCTCAGTCTCTCTCGAGAGTTCACATAGGTAGGATGCACGTTCCACCTCTCCTGAAAGACGTATCCCTCAGGAGAAGTGGAACATAGATCCTACCCATGTGAACTCTCGAGAGAGACTGAGAGTTTCCAGCCCTGTGATTGGCGTATCAAGAGCCAATCAGGAGCGTTGTAAGGGACTGGCCTAGACATCAAATGCACGGTTGAAGAGCAATAGAACAAAGAGTAGTAGTAGCAGTAGGAGGAGGAAGCGGGACATGCCTTTGAAACGGCTCTCCCTCGAGAAGAGAATGCGAGATGTGTGTACTCAGGAGACAGAGACCAGACTTCCTTAGCGATGGAGTAATGAAGAAGAGGGGTGTCGGGAGGGGGAGGAGGACGACATCGACGACCCCCTCCTCCCCCCCCATCCCCAGAAGAGCAAATATGTTTAACAGCAGACGCCGTTCCAGCCGAGTGCGCGCTTCTCCAATATTACCAGACCTGTGAGTTATCATCTGCCCAATATTGCCAGAACCCAATAACCACATATTGAAACCACTCTTGACAGTTCCTTCCACTAATAACGGCCTCCTAGTCGTCTTTTTATTCTTTTCTTTCTTTTACTTTGTGTCTAAGCTCGGCGAACAGGTGTGATGCCCTCGGAGGCTAAAACCAGATCTTAACCTACTCAGATGGACGGACTACCTCATGATTAGGTGACGATCATGAGGCGAATGTCGAAACGCCTCGCCCACCGCCCGCATTTTCCACGGACTTCCTGAAGTCTACAAACATCATCATGGCCCACCAGCAACACAGCAGCAGTAGCAGCAGCAGCTCTCTGGAATAAGAAGAAGTTGTTCGCGCTTGGTTATGCGCTGCATGATTAGGAGGAGCGCCACAATGCTGCTATTCCGGAGAGAAGGACGAAGCAGCCATGATTGAGATTCGCGTCTCTGATAATAATGGGCCTGGGTGAGCAAACGAAGACGGAAGAAGAGCTCTCCCTCCTTCCCGGAGGAATGTTTACAAGCAAAGAGTCTCTGGCAATACTGTGAACAAGGAAGGTTAAGTTCAGGGGGTCAGGGGTGTGTGTTGGGGATTGGTGGGAGGGGGGGGGGGGGAAGGGGGGGGGGGTGGAGACAGAAATGGTTGTTACATGGAACGCAGTTTCGACATAGCTCGATGCCGATTGTGAAAGCGGCTGCGAATAACGAGAGGGAGGTGATATTGGAGACCCCTCTTCCTCTCCCTTCTTCTTCCTCTCCCTTCTTCTTCTTCTTCTTTTCTTCTTCTTCTTCTTCTTCTTCATCCCGGCTAAGGAAGAGGATTACCTCCAGGTTTTATTTGCTTTTCTTGTTCTTTGACTTCAATCTCCTTCCAGAATTGTCAGTCCACGCGCGCTTTCATGCACGCATGCACACGAGAGAGAGAGAGAGAGAGAGAGAGAGAGAGAGCAGTCTGGATTGGGAAGTTGAAAAGACAGGTGAATTGGAAAATGGAAACTGATATAGCATTCTGTTTATCATTCTCTCTCTCTCTCTCTCTCTCTCTCTCTCTCTCTCTCTCTCTCTTTTTGCTCCACTTGAGGTTATTGTAATACTTAGTAAGTCCCGTTGTCTCCTATTGACTCATATTTGACTTTTCCTTCTGAATAAATTTCAGTACAACTGAAAGTGTCAGTTATAGCCAAAATTTATTTTTGGCAATAGATTTTGTGTATTTGTGATTAACTGTGTTATACAGTTTTTTTATATTAAGGTGAATACTGCAGTTGTTTGAAGAAAATGCCAGTATTTAAGCGTTTAAATCATGTTTCTCAAAATTCAGCTTGTGGAGTTTTGAGTGCCATTTTCAGATATTCTCTGTCGCAATTCTTTTTTTTTTTTTTTATGGGGACCATTTTTGAAATATTCTTTTGCAAAATTTCTTTCATTGTCATTTTTGATGACATTTTCCAGCTGGATAACGTTATACCATTTATATTCCGTCAAAATGCTTTCACATATTTATTTAGGGTTGAACCAATTTATATGGAATTTTTAAAAGTTTACGTTTCTTCTCTAAAACAATAAACCCACACGCTCGCAACACACACACATATATATATGCATTAAGGTACAGATGTCGTTGAATATTCAATCCACTCTGCCTCCGAATAAAATATATTTTCATATATGTCAACCGAAGAGGAATTTTTTAGTTGATAAGAAGTTTCGTGGGCTCGAACCGCGCAACACGAGAACTCACGACTTACAGTTGACGCCTCAAGAACTAAAAAGAATTCCCGCTCTGTTAACGTGTATTAAAATATATTATTTCCGAGGTAGTGTGAACTGGATATTAAAGGACATTTGTAGCTTTATACTTATATACGAATCACCATGATGTGATAAAATTCCACTAGAATAACTGCTCTATACTCCTACCCAGGAAGTTTATCAATAGCACGTTGAATCCCTACACATCCGGTGCCATTCGCCTCTATCTTGCATTCTAGTACCTTTTTCTCAGCATCAATCTTTCTAAGCTTGTCTCTCCTCCTTCCTAATAACACTTCATTGTTTTACACTCTTTTCACCAGCCTGTCATGGTCAAGTATTTCTGTATATCCAGAATATCTGTAGATACTGTCATCCATCCTCGTGTTGACACTAACCTCTATTACCTATGCAAATTCACTGAGAGTAATCAGTCAGTCACTGGCCCCTTATGACAAAAGACATCATCCCTAAATTATTCCCAGCCATGATGAATGATAAAAAAGAAATATTTCTAGCCATAATAAAAGATGAATAAGAATTATTCCCTGCCATAATAAAAGATGAAAACAAAAATTATTCCCAGCCATAATAAAATATTAAAAAAAAGTTATTCCCAGCCACGATGAAAGATAAAAAAGATTTATTCCCGACTATAATAAAAAATGAAAAAAAAAAATATTACTAGCCATAATAAAATATTAGAATAAAGTATTCCCAGCCATAATAAAATATTTTAAAAGATTACTCCCAGCCATAGTAAAATATA
>NC_087224.1:15803016-15820516 GCF_015104395.2 Macrobrachium nipponense | reverse complement strand
CTAATATCCCAGTAGTTTAGTTTTGTGAATGAAAAGCTGTACACATTATTTTCTCCAAAATAAAGTGTATATATCACTAAATTTTCTTTTTTACTTTACTCTTGGTCGCGAAGGATTGAAATGTTCCAAATAGGGTCGTTCACGAAAAAGTTCGAGAGTCACTGGTTTAGATATTTAGAGACCAGAAGATTCCACAAATGCAACAGTTAATTGGTTATTAGTAGGAAGCATCGTGTTTATCTGGAAAAAAACATGTTTTGATGGTATGTTTCGGCAATTTTCAATTCCAAGCCATGATTGTTAACAGTACTAGCATCGTTATGGGACACTGATTGCATAGTACTCTGATAAATGTTTGCAAAAACATTGTGTTGATCCTCGTTGTTCGGTTTGTTTGTGTGTTTGTTAGCAGGAGTATGGCAAATGTTGCGCGTAGAATTTTACAAAAATAGGAACGAAGATGATTAGAATTGAGGAATGTAACTTTTTCAGAGAAGGGTCACTGTGTGGTAGTTCGCTCAGAGGTGGCCGACGTCTGCTCTTCTCAGACTTCAGGTGAATATTTATATTTTGGCCCTTATATAACTTGTCCTCTTAGAATTGTTGAATTGTTATCTTGCTGCTTTTCAGCTACTATTTTGGGATGGAACTGCTGGCTCTATTATCATTTCTGTAAATGAAACCTATTCACAAGGAACAAGCACACCAAAGGGGCCTCTGACTTGGAATTCAAACTTAGTAAGAATGTTGGTTTCAACCTCCCACCCCAGACCCTACACTGCAGCTATAACTGATCATGATACAGAGCCAGTGATTTGTTATCACCTTGCTTGGAGGCGCAAGCCCCTCACGACATCTGAGCGGCATACCACGACACTAACAGCCAATCACGTAATTGAATGTGTAAATCAACCAGTATACCATAGGTTTTAAATCACTTTTTAATGAAGTATGGCTAAGTCCTTCATCTTCTGTTAGAAATCGATCCTTGGACTCGTGTGAATGATGGTTATGAAAGTAAGTTTATGATATTTTGACTCAAGGACTCTTGAATGACATACATATGGCAATGTTCTGTGCATCATTGAAATGTTATGTCTGCCTTGGTTCTCTTATTTAGACAGTTATTTGGCTGGTTTAGTTATTGTTTGATCAGTCAGTTAGTAGGCTGATTGATTGTATGTTTGGTTGTTTGGCCAGCTGATTCATTCCTTTTTCAGTTATTTAGACAGCTACATGGTTACTCTATCAGTTATTGAGTGGGCTCATTGGTCAAGTAGCTATTTAGATAGCTGATTGATTGCTAGGTCAGTTACTTAGCCAGCAGATATATATTCCAAATGGCTGGCTGCTTAGCCAGCTCATTGATTGCCTCCTTGTTTACGTAGCCATTATCGGTTCACCATTTTATTGCTCAGGTAGCTACCAGTTCATTGCTCAGGTAGCTACTAGGCCAGCCTATTTGTTGCTTGACCGGTTTCATGCCAGACCTACCATATGCAATAAACGTCATCATCGGTTTCATGCCAGACCTACCATATACAACAAAGGTCATCATAGCCTAGAATAGGTATTACATACTATTGGTATACCATACTAATCTATCTTCCGCCAACTTATTATCGGGACAGTGACGAGAGAAGTTGGGCCCGGGCTGGATGACGCCAAATGTACATATGCTGGGTTAGCCACCTCACCCTGAAATAAGTTCTGGAAATAAGGTTACAAGGAAACATTCTTTATCATTATTATTACTAATGGCAGTGATTCGTCATGAGTATATTTATATATATATATATATATATATATATATATATATATACTATATATACTTTATATATGGTTAATATAATATTTATATATAGGATATTATATATATATATATATATATATATATATATATATATTTATATATATATATATATATATATATATATATATTATATATATATATATATATATATATCATATATATATATATATATATATATTATATATATATATATATATATATATATATATAATATATATGTGTGTGTGTGTGTGTGTGTGTGTGTGTGTGTGTGTGTGTGTTGTGTAATCTATTTTTTATGACAGCTGGAGGAAAAATTTACATAAATTAATAAATTGTAAAATAACATATCTCCAAAGTGTATCGCTATTTCTAAACACGTCGCACTCATTGATGATAATAATGATGATAAAATTAAGAAAGGAGAAAATAATCTGATGGGTTGTAATGTAAGTTTTGTGCGCTATGGAAAATATAATATATTCAGACTAGTTTAATGTTATCCTGCGTGTTCGGAAGTATGTGTTCGGAAGTACAAATTCGTACCCGAGTCAAAGAGAAGATCCGATATGACTCTTTTCAAGATAAACTCAGTCCGTTAATTAACACCCCTTCAATCTATATAACCAAGTACCTGAGCTAAGTGTAAAATCTTCATAGCATTGCTATCGGATTCTGAACGAACTTTTCAACTTAAGTTTCTGAGGAATAAAAGATGCCGAGTTTGGCGGAGAATTTTCCACTCTCAATCCGTAATGAGAAAATGTCCACAGAAAATGTGGGCGGCCAGAACTCAGGGTGGACTATGAGAAAAGCCTTATGCCCTCTTGGTCGCCCCCAGGTATGCCATACTTGAAGCTGTGTGAGATGCGATTGTGAGTCTTCGTGGTTCCCTTAAAGGAAGACATCATATTTAATGGAAATTATGAAAGTTGAGACAATACGAACACGTGATTTATTTACGTTGAAATATGTAGACTATTCCTTTGTCGGATTAATTGAAATCGTAAAGCTTACCACGGAGGTTTATACTTGTTGTGAATTGTACAGCTACGTGAACTGCTATTACTTACTTTAGCGTTATTCACAAACAGTAGAACGTTCGTAAACCATTTCCTTTGAGAGAGAGAGAGAGAGAGAGAGAGAGAGAGGAGAGAGAGAGAGAGAGAGAGAGAGAGAGAGAGAGAGAGAGAGAGAGAGAAATAATTCATTATGGTCTCGGACTCAACGTCAGTTATTTGTTTTGTTATCTTCTCTGATTTACGAATTCTTTGACTTAAGCTGAATTTTGTAATGTCTAATTATGCATTTGCTCCCAAAAATATTCATCTTTAGAAATGTTTACGATTTTCATGATTTTAAAGGATTCTGCTAGGATTTAACTAAAGTGATTTTACCGACATACGTATTAGCAATACTGCCAGTAGGTCTGTAGCTAAACAACCGTCGGTTTTGTGACGCCACCAGCTTATACGAAATAAAAATAATGGGATAAATCTAGTGAAATAATAATAATAATAATAATAATAATAATAATAATAATAATAATAATAATAATAATAAAGGAATACCGATTAGTGTAGTACCTATGAAATTACACGCCTTTTCTCGTTTTATCAAACAACAAGCAAATATAACTTTGCTGCGCCATTATTGTAGCTCTAGATGCTTGTAATTACCATCCGAGTAGGTCAGTAACTTCTCGATTTAGTAATATTATTGGATACGTTTTCCTCTTGATCGTTTCTTGATCAGAAGAGCTGATTCAAATAGAATTTCTTCCTCTCCCAGCCGGGTTTCGAAGCCGAGTTAGGAGGAAGACTGGTATCGTGGTATCTCACATTCGGGGTTTCAGTGGATTTCAGTGAATATCGTATCCATAGAAATGAAGATCCGTGGATGTGATAGATTTCATACTTGGGACATATATATATATATATATATATATAATATATATATATATATATATATATATATATATATATATATACATACACGAAGCGTCTTCTTATGGTACGAGCCGATTCCCATAAGGGGGTTAGTCACAGAATGGGATGTCGCCTGTCCATCCCAGACGCATCTAATATAAATAATCATTCTTTCCAATGTAGAACAAACATAGAATACAAAGATTTCTCTATAATTGGACAGGTCAACAACCCTAAAGACCTATTTATTTTAGAGACTTAGGGGAGGTAGGGGAGACATGACATGCAGCGCTTAGTTCCAGTGCAGTGTAGCGCGCGCCGCCATCAATCTAATAGTTAGAATTAATTAATGTTCAAAACGTTTCTTGAGTATTTCTACCTCAAGTATCTACTGGTGGAGCTGAGGGAAATAGTAAAGATTACAAAGGTCTCAAGAATAAGACTATGAAGGATCCCAGCTTCTCCAATTAAAAGAGTGTTGCTGTATACACAGGGATTTTCTTCTACCCTGAAGACATGACTGAGAAACCTGACTGCTTGAGTTTATTAATAATATTATAATATTATATATTATATATATATATATATATAATATATATATATATATATATATACTATGGTATATATATATATAGATATATATCTATATATATATATATATCTATATCTTTTAATATTTTGATATATATATATATATCTTTTGAGCTACAAATATCCTTTAATATCTAATTCGCTTTACCTCGGAATTGGTATATTTCTATATGTACCGAAGGGGAATTTTTAGTTGATGATAATTTCGTCCCCTCATGGGATCGAAGCACCGTCCAACGGACAGGCACGGAATCAGGACCGACATTGACGCTACCGATTCGGCTAACAGTGAGGCTATAAGTTTATATCGATTCTGACCTTACAAATCACCGTCGAACTCGGTTTTTTCGTAATTAGAATCGATATGAAACCCCCTCTACCATGTTAGCCAATTCGAACGTTTGACGCATGTAGCCATATGATAATTATATGTATATATATATATATATATATATATATATAAATATATATATATACCAGTGTAGCACGAAGGAACACGTGCTTGAGAATATCCTTAAATCCAATTGGTAGAAAGGTGAGTAAAACTTGGGACTTGGAACAAGTACTTTCATCTTTTATTTTTTACAGTCTCAATGTAGAAATAAACTACGAAAGTACTCGTTGCAGTCCCTATTATCACTCACCCCTTCTACCGTGGATTTAAAGATATATATATATATATATATATATAATAATATATATATATATATATATATGCATACACTGGTAAACAGTGTATGCATATGTAGATTCTACAAAGATATAGATATTAACATTTTCGAATTTCACAAAATAAATAAGCATATCCGAAGTCAACGACCTTGCCAGTTGCGACGCCAGTGGACTGACCAAAATAATCAATCAGTTGGTCCTTTTTCGCGAGTCGTATCAAGTCTGCTGAAATTTTCGTGGCTTTTTTATTGCACATCGAAAGACGCCTTGCCTCGCGAATTTTTGTTCCGTCCAAAAGAGCATTTCAAAACAAAATAACCTTAGGTGTCTCGGAATCACTAGAGATAAGTCACTGAAAGCCGATAAAGAATGTAGAAAATACTTAGTTTATTGACTCATGGTGCCTTCCTCTCATATTTCTGATGTTATGTGTTGATTGATTTCAAAGTGATTTTCATATGTGCATCTATGTAGCCTCAGTTTTTGTACAATCTATCAAAAGCGTCCAGGTTAAGATATCCGTTGCCGGATACAAGCGAGCAATAAGTGATGTTTGCGTTAATGCAGATAGCTTTACCTGTAAGTTTCATTTTTTTAGGTTTATGTTGTTTTTACACGTTTCTCAGCTCAAATGTATTTTTGTATAAGACGAAACGAAGTGTGATGAAAACAGTTTACAAGAACCAGGAATCGGGACATATCTATACATGGGTGATTCACATTTGATCCACAAGTAGTGTGTCTCTTAAGGGGAGTATCGTCATCAGTGCATCTCATGCGGCGCACCGTAGACATTTCTCAAGGTTCTTTACAGCGCCCCCTCGGCCCCTAGTTGCAACCCTTTTCGTTCCTTTTACTGTACCTCCGTTCATATTCCTTTTCTTCCATCCTGTCCTAAAAGGTAAACCTCGTAGACCTGCAGTTCCCTGGTGGAATAAGACATGTGGTATTCTGAGGAATGTCACTAGGAAGTGCTACCGACGATACAAAACTAGTGGCTCCCCTCAGTCTAAATTCATCTATAATCGCGCGTTAGCCAAGCAGCGGCGCTTTTATAAGAAAGCCAAAAGAGAAAGTTGGCTTTACTATATCAATGGAATCAATTCCAGAACTCCATTGAGAGTGGTGTGGCGCAAAATTAGGAAACTAAGTGGAAAATTTGTTGCGTCACCATCGCCCTCATTAAAAGTCAATAATATCTGATCACAGAGCCCACTGAAGTTGCCAATGAGCTGGGAAAACACTTTTCCTGTTTCCAGCCTTGACAATTATTCTCTAGAATTTCGAAGAATTTCGAATGCCGAAATGACTGAAATTTTAATCTGGAAAGTCTGAACCATACAATCACAAATTTTCCTTAAGAGAATTTCGGGAGGCACTCTCTTCAACTGAATCAACAGCTCCAGGGGGTGATTCAGTTTTATATGAAATGCTTAAACACCTCCCAGATGATGCCAAAAAGTATCTACTCAAGATTAGAAACAAAATATGAGAAACTGGGATTTTACCCAAGGACTGGAAAATATCCATAATTGTTCCCATAAAAAAAGCCTAATGAAGACGCTTCCCAAGCCACCAGCTATAGACCAATAGCTCCTACCAGCTGTGTGTGTAAGCTGATGGAAAAAATGATAAACACCAGATTAGTTTGGCACCTGGAAACAAAAGGACTAATATCTCCATTTCAATTTGGTTTCAGGAAAAATCGTTCCACCCTTGATCCCTTGCTGAGGCTGACCAATCAAATCCAGCAAGGATTTGCCAAACAATGTCAGACTATCGGGGTATTTCTCGACCTTGAGAAAGCATATGACACTACTTGGAGAATTGGCATCATAAAACAATTGCACAAGATGGGCATATGTGGAAGAATGATTAAATTTTTATATTCCTTTTTAACAGAGAGATTTTTTAAGGTTAGAGTGGGCAACACTCTCTCCCAACCTTTTATGCAGGAGCGTTTTAAGTGTAACACTTTTTTCAGTAGCAATAAACAGTATAGTCCAGCAAATATCATTACCTGTTAAATGCTCGCTTTTTGTTGATGACCTTGCAATATAATGCACAGGATATGATGCCTTGTCAGTATGTAAACATCTGCAAAGGTCTGTTAATGCCATTACAAAGTGGGCTATTGAGAATGGTTTTAAATTCTCCTCCTCTAAAACAGTTTCTGTAAGATTTACTAGGTGCCAGCGTGTGGAAGAGGTTCCCACACTTAGTTTAAAAAGATCTATCATTCCTTATGAAAATGAAGTGAAATTTTGGGGAATGACCATTGACCAGAAATTGACATGGGCCAGCCATATAAACGTCTTAAAGATTAAGGTTAAATAATCTCTGAATATTTGAAAGGTTGTTTCTGGATTTAGTTGGGGAGCTGATAAAAAATCCCTGCTGAGACTATATGACTCGTTGTGTAGATCCAAGCTAGACTATGGCTGTCAGATTTATTCCTCAGCTTGTCAAACCAGGCTGAAGGAACTGGACGTTGTACACATAATGGGGCTGAGAATATGCTCAGGGGCTTTTAGAACTTCGCCTGTTGAAAGCATATATGTTGATACTAACCAACTTCCCCTTGATTTGAGAAGGCAAGAACTAGGATTAAGGTACATGGCTAGAATTAAAAGTGCTCCCAAAAATCCCTCCTTCCAGGTGCTGAGGGAAGCAGGCTCACGGGTCTTTTCTGGTATAAGAGCCTCTAGACCATTCCAAGTTAGACTAAATGAATATGTTAGGGGTAATCATCTTAAATCCTAGAAAGTCATGGAAGTAAAACATCCTATGTATCCTCCATGGCTTATTCCAGAAGCATCCGTGTGCAAAAAAAGCATATAACAAAAAAGACTGTCCTGAGGAAGAGATTAGGGGAAAATTCTTGGAGCATGAAACTGTCCATACTAATGTGACAAAAATATATATGGATGGATCAAAGTCAAGTAGTGGTGTTGGCTGTGCAGTTATCCTTGGTGATACAGCATATACAGCTAAACTACCTGACTTTGCATCCATATTCACAGCAGAATTAACAGCCATAGTCTCTGCCCTGGATATAGTTGTTCAAAGTAGCGACACTAATTTTGTCATTTACTCGGATTCCAAAAGTACTATTAAAAAATTCAATAGCTACCATCCGTTAGTTCAAAAAGTTCAGGAATCGCTCCTCCATTTGTATTATTTGCGTAAATCTGTCTCTTTCTGTTGGGTCCCTTCACATGTGGGGATTTGCGGAAACGAGATGGCAGATAGGGAAGCGAAAGCTGCTAGTGTCTCATCAGAAACAGCCTTTAGTAAAGTGCCTCATACAAATCTAAAAGGTCCTTTTAGGTCTTATATTTTAAGCAAATGGTAAGAAAGATGGACTTCTCATCTTGCCAATAATAGAAAGTACAGAAATATTAGAAATAATATATTGCCATGGCCTTCGTCTTTCCAGTCTGATAGGCGAACAGAAATAGTTTTAAGCAGACTGAGGATTGGGCACACTTATTTGACCCATCAGTTTATTTTAGAAGGGGGCAGCCTCCCAGAGTGTGCTTGCGGTGGCGAGATGCTAACAGTGGAGCACATTCTGGTTGCTTGCCCCAGATATTTTAACCCCCCCCAGATGCTGAAGCCTTGCCGAGGATGGGGGGCTTAGGGTTCAGCAGCTGGGCCCTGATGCCTGGTGGTGACTGCTTTCTCGCTGGGTCTCGGTGCCCAGCTGTTGATCTAACTAAATAAGTCAGCCCTTTTCCTTTTACTAAAAACGTTTCATCCTTCTGCTTCCTTCCCCTATAAGGTACGGTTTTTATGTTGATGACTTTTGGATTGGTTTTGGACATGATTTGGACTTGTCCATTGGATTTGATGTAGGGTGAGGATGGTTGGCATGCCACCCCACCCGTAGAACTCAAGTACCTAACGTGGTCAAGCGAGGGGAAAGTTTAGATGTCAAAACCCTGCTCTTAGTGCTGGGTCTGATCTTGACGGACATCATGACGCCTTTAGAACTAAGGGTGGGGCGTATATCTGGGTGGTACCCCTAGGGCAGCCCTGTATGGGACAACACTCCTCTAAATGTGGCTCCATGGTGGGTGGGGGACTACCTGGACGAATCATCAATTATCGTCTCATGGAGACATTAAAACCTTCTGTTGACGACTTAGGCAAGGACAAGGAAAATTCTGGTAATTCTTCCATTGTGACTTTGGAGCCTTTTTCAAATGAGCTCCTTGTTACAAACATTTTTTATGTGAAACCAGTCCCTTTAGACTGGAATTATGAAACCCTATTTAATGAATTTTGTAAATTTGGGAACGTAAAAGAATTACGGAATAGACTTGGCAAAAATTATGGTTTTTTTGAATTTTGGATATTTTTCAACAACGAATCGGAAGCTCACAGAGCCTGCAGAGAGTTTAGGTCAGATTCTGAGTGTTGGACTTGTAGAGGCAGAAGAGGTCCCTAGGTATCTTGAGATATATAGACCACCAACTGAAACTAAAGATTCTAGTAAAATAAGTAAAACCTCCAGATCACTAGACCCAGCTAAGTGGTTGATTATTACAACACATGGTGAGAGAGGCAACCTCTTCAAGGTGAAAAGATTGGTAAGCCAGAAGATCGGCAATGTTGGGAGTCCAGAAGTAACTCGCTTTGGGCGTAATAGTTTTTTAGTTCATGCCAAGACCAATGTTCAATCAGTAATGCTCGTAAATCTAAAGCTTGATCCTGAGGGTATGATAAAAGAGGTAAAACCTCACTATAATTTTAGTTATGCAAAGGGTGTTATCTTCAATGAAGATTTACATGAAATGGATGAGAAGGAAATTTTGGAGATGTGTCCAAACGTGGTTTGGAAGGTTTTCAAAGTGCCCCGCTCGTCGATGATTATTTTAACATTTGTAAGTTCTTTTTTGCCATCTGAAATTGTTCTTGACAATGAAATTATGAAAGTTCGTCCTTATAGACCGAGAGTGCTCCAGTGCTTTAAATGTTTTGGTTTTGGACACTCCTCTAATGTTTGCACCAGGAATAAACTTTGTGAATCGTGTGGCAAGCCTGAACACGAGGAATGTTCTGGACCGGTAATTTGTGTGAACTGTAAGGGTGAACATCGAGCCCGAGATAAGAAATGCAGTGCATTCAAAAAAGAACAGGAAGCATTACTTAAATCTATTGCTGAACACATCAGTGTGGAACAGGCCAAGAAGCTGTTGGGAAGGAAAACTTATTCAGATGCCTTGAAGGCACAACATTCGGATATTGCTACTTCTGGTGCCCCTTCAGGTGGTGCTCCCCGGGGACCCCCTAATGGGGTTTCCCACGCCCCCTCTGGTGGGGCTCCCCGTGGCCCCCTGGTGGGGTTTCCCATGCCCCCTCTGGTGGGGCTCCCCACGGCCCCCTAGTGGGGCTTCTCATGCCCCCTCTGGCGGGGCTCCTCATGTTGCAGAGACTCTGGTCAAGCCAGGGAACCCTGTTGGTTCAAGGGTTCAAACCAGATCTCAATATGTTGACGACTTCTCTCTTACAGGGACATTGCCTGACATTGAGCCCTCACCTGATCCTGTCATTACAGTGCACCGTGGAGATGATGGTGAGGAGATGGAGGCCCTCTTTATTCGTCAGAAGAGGGCCCTTTCTCCCTCTTCGCCTCATTCTCGGTCACTCAGCCATCATAGGAAAAATAAAAGCAAAACTGGAAGGGTAAGTGAAGGCCCATCATCTAAAAGATCTATAACACCTAGATCTAGATCAAGTAGTACTGGTAAACCTGGTAAGATCTCTCTCACCAGGACACAGATTCCTAAATTGGTAGAAAATTTTAAGATCCCATCCTCTAAATAATGGCTCTCATGCAATGGAACATCCGTGGCTTTATACCAAATAGAGAGCAAGTTCGGGTTCTGTTTAAGGAACATTATCTATCTGCGATGTGTCTACAAGAGACAAAGTTGGGAGAGCACACTCCCAACGTGGGTTTTAATTATTCATTTCATAGTTCCCCACCCCTGATAAGTGTACGTGCTCAGGGAGGCACAGGCATCATAGTCCGTATGTCTGTTAATCACAGAGTTGTTCATTTGAAGACTGTGTTGCAGGCTTGTGCAGTTCAAATTTTTAATTATAAATGGATAACAATTTGTTCTCTCTACCTTGATCCATCATTAGAAAATAGATTGCAGGATGCGCAGGGTAATCCCTGTCAGCTAGAATTAACCGATCTACAGACGTTGATAGACCAGCTTCCTAAACCCTTCATTCTGATGGGGGATTTTAATGCCAAGCACACCCTTTGGGGAGAGAGCCAAACTGCGACCGGTGGGGTTTAATAATAGAACAGCTGCTTGACTTAAATGACATCACTTTAATTAATGATGGTTCCCCTACAAGACATGATGTTTTTCATAATACTGATGCAGCCATTGACCTCACTATCTGTTCTTCGTCTTTGAGGTTAGATTACCAGTGGGTAGTAGACCATAATGATCATGGCAGTGATCACTGGTCCATTCACTTAAAGTTTATGAAAAATATTCCATCTCCATGTTTACCAAAATGGAAGGTAGGGGAGGCTGATGGGATTATTCAAAAAATCTACTGAAGTTGATCAAAAGATAAATGATTTTCAGAGCCCAATATCTGCTTATGAGTATCTAATCAGTATATTGCTGTGTGGTGCCATGCTGTCTATTCCTCAAACTTCTGGTAAGCCTCGGCGTCCTCTAGTACCTTAGTGGAGTGATGCATGCGCCTTGAGCCGAAAGATAACAAGAACTTGCTACAAGAGATATCGTAGATTTCCTTGCTTGGTCAATAAAATTATCTATAAAGAGCTCTTGCTAAGCAAAAGAAAACATTTAAGCAAGCAAAGAGGGAATTGTTTATCAGATATATAAGTGAATTAAAATATGATTCCCCTATGTCATTAGTCTGGAACAGAATCCGAAAGCTGCAAGGGAAATTTTCTCCATCTCCCTTGCCTATATTGAAAATTGATGGCTTCCTCATATCTGATTCTGGAGAAGTTGCAGAAACCTTTGGTAGGCATTTCTCCAATATATCTAGTTCCCTACATTACTCTCCTGCATTCAGGAATATTAGGAACAGTACCACAGTTGTTCCTCCTGTTAGTTTAAATTCAGTCGTATAATCTTCCTTTCACCATGAAAGAATTAGATCATGCAATCTCGTTATCTTCTCCAACATCTCCTGGGGAAGATGATATACTGTACTCAATTATTTTTAATTTGCCTAGAAGTACAAAACAATGTCTTTCAGACATTTTAAACAGTTTTTGGCTTTCAGGAACTTCACCAGAGTCTTGGGAGATATCGACTATTGTACCTGTTTTAAAACCTTTTAAAGATTCCTTCCTTCCTAAGAACTATGGGCCAATTGCTCTAACTAGTTGTGTTAGCAAGACTTATGAGAGGATGGTCAATGCTCGACTTGTGTGGTATTTGGATTCAAAGAATCTTTTATCTAATCGGCAGTTTTGCTTTAGGAAGAATAGAAGTACTTCTGACCCTTTGATGTTCCTTAATCGGGAGATACAGAATGCTTTTGTTGTGCAAAACCAGACTGTTGCAGTGTTCTTTGACCTAAAAAAAGCCTACGACACTACCTGGCGAGGGGGTATTCTTATGCAACTTGTTGAGTGGGGTATTGTGGGTAATTTGTTCTGTTGTCTTAAAGATTTTTTGTCTGAACGTTTCCTGAAAGTAAGAGTGGGCTCTTACATTTCTTCAGCTTTCCCTCAAGAAGAAGGGTTACCTCAGGGAAGCGTCCTCAGTCCAACACTCTTTAATGTAGCTGTCAACGGTCTACTAGAACAAGTTCCTGTCGGGGTGCATGGTCTGGCCTTTGCTGATGATTATGCAATAATCTGTAGTAAGTCTACAGTTGTCGAAGCTTGTCAGAAGATCCAGACTGCTATTAATGCTGCAACATTATGGACCAGTACTAAAGGGTTCAAGTTTTCACCAGAAAAAACCAAAGCTATACGATTCTGTCGATTAAGAAGAGCAGAAGAGATCCCTACGTTGTTTTTTAATGGCTCCATTTTACCTTATGAAGATAGCATTAAGTATCTAGGTGTTACATTTGATAAAAAATTAACTTTTACTCAACATGTTAATGAAGTTGTATGTAACGTGAAGCTTCGTCTTAATATTCTTAAAGTTGTGTCTAATTTTAATTGGGGGGCAGATCGAATCACCCTTTTGAGGATGTACCATGTTTTATGCCTAAGCAAAATTGATTATGGTAGTCAAGTTTATGGTTGTGCATGCAAGCGACACTGCAGAAATTAGATGTTGTCCATAATATGGCTTTACGTATTTGTCAGGAGCCTATAGAACTTCACCAGTAGAAAGCCTATATGTTGAGTCAGGTTTTCCCCCACTATTTATGCGTACGGAGGGATTAGGCTTGAGAGTCATATCAAGATTATTTACGTCAAAGCTGAACCCCAACTATAAGTACGTTAGAGAACCAACTGATAGAGCCCCAAATAGACCTAGACTGCCAAAGCCACTTGAAGTTCGACTAGCAAGCTCTGCCAGGGAGGTGGGATTACTACCTTCTGCAGTAGCTGAAATTTCGCCCTCAAAGTTTCCTCCTTGGAATAGACCATGCCTAGAGATCTGCCCAATTAGGGACAGCAGGAGCAACAATTCTGGTGATCAGTTGAGGGCAAATTTCTTGGACCATGCTTCCGAACATGGTGATTCTCATCATATATATACTGATGGCTCGAAGGGTTCTGAAGGTGTTGGTTGCTCTGTAGTGACTAGTGATAATATCATTAAAAAGAAGCTTCCATCTAATTCTTCGGTTTTTACAGCTGAACTGCTGGCAGTTTTGACTGCTCTTAAATATATTTTTTATAGTTCTTGTACTAACAAGGTTTTTACCATTTTTACCGACTCTTTGAGTGTTTTATCTTCTCTTAAAAGCCTAGTCTCTTGCCACTCTTTAGTGCAAGAAGTACAAGATTGGTTTTATCTTTTAATTAATAGAAGAGGTTTTTCTGTTAGGTTTTGTTGGGCTCCGTCCCATGTTGGAATTGTTGGGAATGAGCGAGCCGACACTGCTGCTAAGGCTGCAACTAGGCTTAGGCACATTTCCAACATGGGCGTCCCTGTTTCCGATTTTAAAAGTACCATTCGATTTTATTGTAGAGCCCTGTGGCAGGCCCACTGGTCTACTTTAGATAATAATCTTAAATTAAAGTCGATTAGGCCTTCTGTTCATCCTTGGCCTCATAGCCGGATAGGTAGAAGGTCCGAGATAGTTTTAGCTAGATTACGTATTGGCCACACTAAATATACTCACGGGTATCTAATGATGAGTGGAGCGGATAGGCAGGTTCCTCGCTGTTCCACCTGTCATGTGGATTTGACTGTGGTGCATATTTTGGTGGAAGGCCCTCATTTTGAAACCAAACGTAGAGCTTGTTTGCTGGCAACTAATACTCTTGCCGATATTTTAGGTGAAGGTGCTCAGGCAGAGCAAATAATGACATTTTTAAAAAATATTAATCTTTTGTATGAATTGTAATTTTCTCTTAATTGTTTTAGGTTTCTTGTTTGGTTTTTATGAATGAATGATTTGTATGTTAGATCGGTTGTGTGTATGTTTGTTTGTACGACAGTGACTTTTTTTTATTCTTAAGATATATATGCGCTGAATAGCCCCTCGGCTCCGGCGCTTGGCTATGTGCCAAAAATTTTATAATCTAATCCCAGATATTTTAACCAGAGAGAGAGATATCTCAGGGGTAAATCCCTTTGTGATATTTTGGGAGATGAAGCAGATATTTCTGCTCTCATCTCCTTTTTAAAGTCTATAAACATTTTTTATTAACATTTAATTATTTTTTATCTATCACATCATAGATATATATATTTATTTATTAAGCATTTTCTTCATTCATTTCTTCATCAATTCATTCATTTCTCATGTGGTAATTTATAAATAAAGGTATTTTGCCGCGAAGGAAAAAATGAAAAAGCGAGATAGCCAAGTACTTTAGGTCCTGTTCGGACCCTGTTTAGTAAAGGGTCCGAACAGGACCGAAAGTACTTGGCTATCTCGCTTTTTCATTTTTTCCTTTGTGGCAAAAAACCTTTATTTATACATTGCATCACGTTTTATATACTTCGTGATCAAGTTATTCATGGTAATTTATATATGAACCATTTTCTTCATACACTTATTAACTCATTTATAATGTAATTTATTTACTCTCCATTACGGCGCTGAATGGCTTCTTTGGCCCCAGTGTTTGGGCTTTTGCCCTAAAACTCATACATCCATCCATCCTGTCATAACAGTTGGTTTATAGTGCAAATGCTCTTAGGTTTTCCTCCTTTTCAGACTTTCATGTCAATCTCCCTTTCGGCGTTGAATGGCCTTATAGGCCCCAGCGCTAGGCCTTTGGACTAAAGTCAACATTAGATTCTATTGTATTCTATTCTATCCTATTCTGTTCTATTCTACAAGTACTGAACACACGAATAAACAAGTGGGAATCTTCGTCATCAGCTTACAAAGGTAGCAGTGTTCTGAGGGCGCCGCCAACACAAATAAGGCAGACGTATCATTCATTTTCTCCTGATTTCCAACAAATTCATTCATCACGGGAGCTTAAGCCCTTCTAGCCCGCGGGATAATCTTCCCAAGACTAATGATCTGAGTTGCCAAGTCGCGCCTGACTGAAGAAATAATTCGGCCCAATAACATTTGCATAAGTTTATTTTCCATGTGGGTTAGAATTCCATGAATAATCTTCGAAGCAGCTTGGAGCCCTGATGAATAAAACAAGCTTGCGGTTCAGTTCTTACTGGAATGAATGAGTGGAGAGTCTCTTCTATCATTTACTGTTTTTCCTACACAATTTTCTTTGAGGAGAAGGAGCCCAAACCAGAAAGATAAGAGTATGGCCTAACCAATCGGCCTTCCTGCTTCTGAAAGTTTCGGGAAACAAATGAGAAAAAAAAAATTCTTTGTATGCCAGCCGCACGATCATAGCTAACTTTAACTTTAAATAAAATCAAAACTAATGAGGCTAGAGGGCTGCAATTTATTATGTTTGATGATTAGGGGGTGGTTGATCAACGCACCAATTTGCAGCCCTCTAGCCTCAGTAGTTCTTAAGATCTGAGGGCGGACAGGAAAAGGACGAACAGACAAATAGCCATCTCAGTTGTTCCAATGCTCAGTAATGAGTGGAAGGGAACATACAATGGACAAGGTGGTCACACAGACTAGAAGAATTCTTTGACTTATGATTTTTATAGTTTTTTTTTTTTTTCAAAATGAAATTTCGCTAATAACAAGAGGGAGATCATTCCTCCTGTCGCTGAAAAGTGTCTCCAATTATTCTCAACTCACTTAGAGAGATAAGTTTTTCGAGTTGAGCTGACACTCGAGAAAAAATGTATAGAGAGAGAAAAAAAAAAAGTCTGGCGGGCAACCCATTTATGCTAATTACTTCATTAGGCCTCACGGGGCTTCATTTTCAAGGGCCAATTGAATTCCAAACTGGCGAGAGAGCGAAAGGTGAACGCATCGCATCGCTTTTGTTTTCGTTTCGCAGGTCACGGCTCTTCTTCTTCTTCTTCCTCTCTTCTTCTCCTCCTTTTTCTTCTTATTCTTCTCCTTCTCCTCTTTTTTCTTCTCCTTCTCCTTCTCCTTCTTCTTCTTCACCTTCTTCTCCTCCTCCTCCTTCTTCTTCTTCTCCTCCTCCTTCTTCTTCTCCTTCTCCTTCTTCTTCTCCTTCTCCTTCTTCTTTTTCTCTTTCTTCTTCCTCTCCTTCCTTCCTTCTTCTCTCTCCTTCTCCTCCTTTCTGCCTTCCTCCCCTCTCCTTTCTTCTTCTTCTCCTTTTTCTCCTCCTCCTCCTTCTTCTTCTTCTCCTTCTCCTTCTTCTTTTTCTCTTTCTTCTTCTTCTTCTTTTCCTTCTTCTTCTCCTTCTTCTCCTTTACTGCTGAAGATGGAAGCTTTCAATACGTATTGTTCCTCCATATAGGGTTTATTGCCGTCAGTGCATCTCACGTGGTGCACTGCAGGCGTTACTCAAGGTTCGTTACAGCGTGCCTTCGACCCCTAGCTACAACCCCTTTCATTCCTTTTACTGCTCCTCGGTTCATATTCTCTTTCTTCCATCTTACTTTCCGTCCTCTCCTAACAATTGATTCGTAGTGCAACTGCCAAAGTTTCCTCCTGTCACACCTTTCAGACCTCTTTTACTCTCAATTTCCGTTTCAGCGCTGAATGACCTCATAGGTCCCATCGGTAGATTCTATATTCTTTTTGTTACGTATTGTAGGACATTTTTTCCCACTTCTCAAAACCTCAAGCAAATCTTATCAAATTAGTTTTCAATAACTTGCTTTTGTTCTTACCCCAAGCGAAGTCCTGTTACATGTCGTTGAAGTGCTTAAATAATTGCTTTGAAATGAAGACTTTAATAAATGCAATTGTTATATTCTTCAGTAAAGTACATGAAGCTTCAGTTTTAAGAAAA
>NC_087224.1:15710516-15800516 GCF_015104395.2 Macrobrachium nipponense | reverse complement strand
TTTGCTCCTGTCATCTAATTCCGTTGTGGGATCCTGGTATTTTAACAGCTGAACTCAGTAAGCGTATTACCTTTATTGTTTGGTGTCCTAGAATGGTTGACAATAACAAATCCTTTCATCTGAATTTTAAGACAAATGTTTTTTGGCGATGACCGTTTTCATTGCGAAGTTAATTTGAAGTAAGTCGTTCAGTCCAGAGTCAAAGTATACAGGGTCTGCTCACGAGGCGGTACTAAAACCTATCCCCGCCCCTTCTGAAACGTCATCGGTTACAAAAGGACCATATCTTTATGAAACTATTTTTGCGATAGCGTTTTTATATATAAATTTTCCTTTTATTACATGTTGCCGTATACTACGTTAAAGTACAAAGAATGCTTTTTCAAATTATATATGGCACATTACAATTAAGATTACTTTCAAACCCACAAGCGCGCACAGAAAAAATTATCTACGCACACAAAAATGTGCAATTACTTCATCCGTCAACCTACATACAATTACGTTTCGTAGCGTATCTGACTAAGGGATGATGATAGAAAGAAAATGAAAAATGGATTAGAAAGCTGATAAAATTTACTATATAATGCATATATAAAATTGACAAGTGTTCTCTGAAATTTTCGAGGAATTCTAGGTCAAAGACGGACCAAGATTTTTAAATTTTATGTAAATATTTGCCACATTTTTCTTACATAATTATTCATCTTATTACATTTTGCCATATACCATGTAAAAGTACAAAGAATGCCCTTTCAATTGGTATATAACACATTACAATCACAATTACTCTCAAACCCATAATCGCGCACATAAAAAAATATCTACGCACGCAAAAATTATAAAGAAATTATGCGTTCATTGGAGATCTGAAATCTAGCCACGCCCCTTGTGTAGCGTCATCAGTTACATCCAGCCAGACTGAAGAATACCTTTTTGTACTTTTTTCAGAAAATATTATAATCGTTTGAGGCATGCATAATTAATACTTTTATGAGTACAGTTTGTGTTATATGTAAACTTATGTGTTCGGAAGTATGCATATTTGTGATATGAAGTGCTAATGAGAAATTTGCTGGAAATGTGTTCCCTGTATCACTGTCTTCTTCATTTATTCCTTTTATACCTTATATCGTATATAATGTAATTCTTATACTTTTGATGTTTTCTTTTTTGTGGTCAAGTCGTGCAAATGCAACTGCCATTTTTTACACTGCCTGTATCCACATTTGTATTCATAATAAGATTTGGAAAATATAACTAATCTATCATTCTAACCTTTAGCATAAATAAAAAAAGTTGCTTTTCAAAGTGAGGTATGAACACAGCGACAGAATTAAATAAATTTCTTAAGAATTATTTATAATCTTTATAATATTACTACATGAGAGAGAGAGAGAGAGAGAGAGAGAGAGAGAGAGAGATAGAGAGAAGAGAGAGACGAGAGAGAGAGAGAGAGAAGGAGAGAGAGAGAGTAGAGAGAGTTGTCATGTTATAAAAAATGGACTTGAAGAGAATACAGCAAACCAGTATTTAGGAAAGTAAATAAATAAGTAAAGAGTAAACATATGAAGAAAGCTGAAGTAGCTATGTGTGTTGAAACTGGTATATTTTAAGTGAAATAAAACAAGGCTTGGTGACTAAATGAAAGAATGGGTATTAAAAAACATTAAACATGTGACCTCTTTACACATTTTATCAAGATTTTATGAAAAATCCCATGCAATATGGATTAAATGTGTAATAACTAAAGGTTCTTAAGTAATTCAATGGAGAAGCACAAGTTACTCTTGTGACGTCACAGTATTAGCTCCGCCCCCCCGGCCGAATTGAGCAGACCCTATATACTTTGAATGGGTATTAAAAAACATCAAGCATGTGACATCTTTACAGATTTTATCAAGATTTTATAAAAAAAAAACACCATGCAATATGGATTAAATGTGTAAAAACTAAAGGTTCTTTAAGTAATTCAATGGAGGAGCACGAGAAGTGTTACTCTTGTGACGTCATAGTATTAGCTCCGCCCCCACTGCCGAGTTGAGCAGACCCTATTACTTTGACTCTGGTTCAGTCTATCTTGTACACTCGACAATAAAAGTGAATATACAGTTTTCATTACCTTTTGTTCATCAAATTTCCCTTTTTTTTTTTTACTGAAAAGACATAATATCACTAAATTTACTCTAGAATAGGACAATACACTGCAAATTATATCATATAAGTTAAAACTGCAAAACGAAACCGTTCAGATACTTAACACGATATATGTCCGAAGTAATTGGAATTTCTCAGATGGATTCGTTCTTAGAGATCTGGTAGATAGAATGTGAATTTCTGATTGTAGTACTATGTATCACGACGACAATATTTACTCGTTTTCCTTCATGAACGGGGATATTATTGCATCATCTACAAACTCATGTTTGTATTCCAAAGCGATTAAAGTTATCTGACGTCAATGGCAGTCAATGTTGCGACGGCTAAGGTAGGTAGAGCAAATCTAGTTGCATCTGCAAGAGCGTTTTCTATGATGAGAGGAGGAGCCCTAGAACTTCGAGCGGGAAAGCACAAGTCACTGGATACTGGCTTGCGTAACGGATTTCACACTTTGATTACTTTGACGTTGACATGGATTGAATGCTAGTTGCTGTTTACAAAGCAATTGTCTTTAAACATAAATCTTTATCAAGGTTATAGTAGCATGTCAGCTCAAAGATTTTCTGGCTATATGCTCCCATTACTAAGCAGTTCGTAGTAGCCTACAGCCCTACACGACTGAATTTCTTTACCGCGAGGCTGAAAGATCTCCCAACACATCAGCATTTTTTGCACGGTATAAAACTTTAAATGCCTGTGCAATACATATTGAGTTATTTGTGGTAATAAATATTTTTACTTAACACAGCTTTTTTCGTGAATGATTTGTGGATGAAACCCGATTTTCAAAAGTACAGTCCATATCAAGAGAGCAAGAATGACCGTAGCCTGTGTCTAAAATTTTCCACGTCTTTTTACAATCTTTGAATGTTACGGCAACTGTCGAATGAAATCAAGATTAGGGTATGAATTTCTTAGAGAATTAACTTGAATATTATGATTCTTCATATTTTATTTAGCATAGTGCAGCACGATCTTGGCAGTCATATCACCATTTCCCAGGTATCCCGTCACAAGTCCGTCAACAATACTATAATTCTCTCTCTCTCTCTCTCTCTCTCTCTCTCTCCACTTCTAAAACATACTTTAAAAATATATATTACCACTCAATCTCCCAAAGAAAATATAATGAAATTAAGTAGTTGTAAATAGGCCTAAGCTTTCAGGTAAGCAGATTTCTCTCTCTCTCTCTCTCTCTCTCTCTCTCTCTCTCTCTCTCTCTCTCTCTCTCTCTCTCTCTCTTCACTTTTAAAACACATTTGAAAAAATATCATCACTCAATCTCTCAAAGTAAATATAATAATTAAGTATCTCTATAGATACGCCTTTGCTTGCTCTCTCTCTCTCTCTCTCTCTCTCTCTCTCTCTCTCTCTCTCTCTCTCTCTCTCTCTCTCTCTCTGAATTAAGTATCTCTATCGATAGGCCTATGCTTGCGCGCGCTCTCTCTATTGTCATAATATTTCATTTACTGTATTGTTCCTCACGATTTCCACAAGTACAGCCCAAATTATAAAACATTTGCTCTCATTGGTTAAGATCCTTCTTCAATTACGTATGAATTTTACGTCAGTTTAGTGTCAAATATTACTTATGAATAAGGTTTCACAGTAGGTTTTAAAAAAAGGATGATCGATATTCTACCCTGAACTGACGTTTCCTAACCAACATTAACGAATAATGTAGAGCCTGTTTCTACATTCAAGTGTAAATGATTATAAGACCTCCACAGAATCTTTATGGTGTAAAGTTAATGGAAATCTAGAAAGCGACAAACGCTATGATTTTGAAGCTCTGCCCCCATTCTAGAGTTGCCAGGTGTGGCATTATTAAACAATATATGTCCGAAGATTTTAAAAAACTCTATCTTAACTTTCCTTGCCGAGTGTACATCATCCACGTTACCAAAAAGGGTATGGTAAAGATTGATCATTTCTTTTTTTAATCGGTATGAGAAGATATTTTAGTTTTCTGACAGAGAAAACACTTGAGGTGGCTATTTGTCTGTCCGTCCGCACTTTTCTGGCCCCCCCCCCCCACCAGATCTTAAAAGCTACTGAGGCTAGAGGGCTGCAAATTGGCATGTTGGTCGTCCATCCTCTTGTCATCAAACATACCAAATTGCAGCCCTCTAGCCTCAGAAGTTTTTATTTCATTTATGCTTAAGTTTAACCATGATCATACTTCTTGCACAGCTATAGGCACTAACAACATAGGCCACCACCTGACTGTGGCCGAGTTGAATTACATACATGCATACATACATACATATATAACCATACGTATAAACGAGGTTGTTCGTGTGCGCGTGGAATCCAGTACTGCTGTTTTCCCTACCCTGCCTCCTTCTGGGGCGGACAAACAGGTTCACAGGAGGAGGGTGTCTATCTCCCCTACCATTCCGTTACCTTAACCACGCCGCCTCATCCGGGGCGGACAAACCAATTTGCAGGGGGTGGGTGGCTAGATCATGCCTCGCTTACTGTCACCTGTGGGAAGACAGACAAGAACCACACGGAATATAAATATTATTGTTTAGAAAATCATATCATATTAAAGATTGTTATTTGTTATTTATGTATAAGTATACATATACATCATCCGCTTATTTATGTGTGTGTTTGTGTGTTTATTTATGCGTATATGTGCAGCATAATTGCAAATGATATTGTTTCCTGCCATTTCGTACTACCTTTGACGGAGCAGAAGAGCCTGTGTGTTCCCCATCGAGCGCACATACAGATCAAAAGTATATTTACAGCTCTTCTGATAATGGCCATATAGCATACGCTCATTGACAGATCCGCCCCATGTTTCTGATGGCGAAAAAAAGTGCCAGTTAATTAGCAGTTTAGGATAATTACTTCATTAATGACGTGCGTTGTCAAGGGCTGCTAATGCTTCTGTAAATAACACCGTGATTAAAGCTCGTAATTGGGCCGCTCTGGCTTTTTCTAATCTAATGCCTGACATTTGGATTTTCCTCCATTCACTCTCCGTGATCAGATTCTCTTGTCCCCATCCCAAGTATTCCAAGTTCATGCCTCCCTCGTCTTCGCGACCCGATCCCGGTTCAGTCACTCATTTGATCTCACGTCCCAAATCCAGCTCCGTCTCTAGGATGTCCTCTCGTCTGTATCCCCTTTTCAACTTTTTATTCTCTTGTAATTCCAATTCCCATATAAACTTTTCATTGTCTTGTAATTCCGATCCCCATAACAACTTTTTATTCTCTTGTAATTTCAATCCCCATATCAACTTTTCAATCCATATATTGACTTTTCATTGTCTTCTAATTCCAATCCCCTTATCAACTTTTTATTGTCTTGTAATTCCAATCCCCTTATCAACTTTTTATTGTCTTGTAATTCCAATCCCCATATCAACTTTTTATTGTCTTGTAATTCCAATCCCCTTTTCAACTTTTTATTGTCTTGTAATTCCAATCCCCTTTTCAACTTTTTATTGTCATGTAATTCCAATACTCTTTTCAACTTTTTATTGTCATGTAATTCCAATCCTCTTTTCAACTTTTTATTGTCATGTAATTCCAATACTCTTTTCAACTTTTTATTGTCTTGTAATTCCAATCCTCTTTTCAACTTTTTATTGTCATGTAATTCCAATCCTCTTTCAACTTTTTTAATTGGTTCCTGGTAATTCCAATCCTCTTTCAACTTTTTATTTGTCATGGTAATTCCCAATCCTCCTTTTCAACCTTTTATTGTCCTGGTCATTTTCCAATCCTCAATTTTTCAACTTTTTATTGTCATTGTAATTCCAATCCTCTTTTCAACTTTTTTATTGTGTCTTGTAATTCCAATCCCCTTTGCAACTTTTTATGTCTTGTAATTCCAATCCTCCTTTTTGCAACTTTTTTATTTTCTTGTAATTCCAATCCTCTTTGCAACTTTTTAATTTCCTGTAATCTCCCAATCCCCTTTTACAACTTTTTATTGTTTTCTTGTAATTCCAATCCCCTTTGCAACTTTTTATATTTTTGTAATTCCCAATCCCCTTTACAACCTTTTTATTGTTTTGTAAATTCCTTTTCCACTCCCCTTTTTGGCGACGTTTTATTGTCTTGTAATTCCAATCCCCTTTGCAACTTTTGTTATTGTTTTGTATTCCAATCCCCTTTACAACTTTTTATTGTTTGTAATTCCAATCCCTTGCAACTTTTTATTGTCTTGTAATCCAACCCCTTTGCAACTTTTTATTGTTTTGTAATTCCAATCCCATTTTGTACTTTTCATTTTCTTGTATTCCATCCCCATATCAACTTTTATGTCTTGTAATTCCAATTCCCCAATAGGTCAATTTTTCATTGTCCTTGTAATTACCAATCCCCTTTTACACTTTTATTGTCTTGTAATTCCATCCCCTTTGCCAAACTTTTATTGTTTGTAATTCCAATCCCTTTACAACTTTTTATTGTTTTGTAAGTCCAATCCCTTTGCAATTTTATTGTATTGTAATTCCAATCCCCTTTGCAACTTTTTATTGTTTTGTAATTCCAATCCCCTTTGTAACTTTTCATTGTCTTGTAATTCCAATCCCCATATCAACTTTTTATTGTCTTGTAATTCCAATCCCCATATCAACTTTTCATTGTCTTGTAATTCCAATCCCCATATCAACTTTTTATTGTCTTGTAATTCCAATCCCCATATCAACTTTTTATTGTCTTGTAAGGCCAATCCCCATATCAACTTTTCATTGTCTTGTAATTCCAATCCCCTTTGCAACTTTTCATTGTCTTGTAATTCCAATCCCCATATCAACTTTTTATTGTCTTGTAATTCCAATCCCCTTTTCAATTTTTTATTGTTTTGTAACTCCAATTCCCTTTTACACTTTTTATTGTCTTGTAATTCCAATCCCCTTTTACACTTTTTATTGTCTTGTAATTCCAATCCCCTTTTACACTTTTTATTGTTTTGTAATTCCAATCCCCTTTACAACTTTTTATTGTTTTGTAATTCCAATCCCCTTTTACACTTTTTATTGTCTTGTAATTCCAATCCCCTTTTCAACTTTTTATTGTCTTGTAATTCCAATCCCCTTTACAACTTTTTATTGTCTTGTAATTCCAATCCCCTTTTCAACTTTTTATTGTCTTGTAATTCCAATCCCCTTTGCAACTTTTTATTGTTTTGTAATTCCAATCCCCTTTGCAACTTTTTATTGTCTTGTAATTCCAATCCCCTTTACAACCTTTTATTGTCTTGTAATTCCAATCCCCTTTTACACTTTTTATCGTCTTTTAATTCCAATCCCCTTTTACACTTTTTATTGTCTTGTAATTCCAATCCCCTTTTCAACTTTTTATTGTCTTGTAATTCCAATCCCCTTTTCAACTTTTTATTGTTTTGTAATTCCAATCCCCTTTACAACTTTTTATTGTTTTGTAATTCCAATCCCCTTTGCAACTTTTTATTGTCTTGTAATTCCAATCCCCTTTGCAACTTTTTATTATTTTGTAATTCCAATCCCCTTTGCAACTTTTTATTGTCTTGTAATTCCAATCCCCTTTACAACTTTTTATTGTCTTGTAATTCCAATCCCCTTTCTAACTTTTTATTGTCTTGTAATTCCAATCCCCTTTTACACTTTTTATTGTTTTGTAATTCCAATCCCCTTTGCAACTTTTCATTGTCTTGTAATTCCAATCCCCTTTGCAACTTTTCATTGTCTTGTAATTCCAATCCCCTTTTACACTTTTTATTGTCTTGTAATTCCAATCCCCTTTTCAACTTTATTGTTTTGTAATTCAATCCCTTTGCAACTTTTTATAGTCTTGTAATTCAAATCCCTTTACAAACTTTTTTATTGTTCTGTAATTTCCAACCCTTTTACATTTTTATGTCTTGTAATTCCAATCCTTTTCAACTTTTTATTGTCTTGTTAATTCCAATCCCCTTTTCAACTTTTTATTTCTTTGTAATCCCAATCCTTTTCAACTTTTATTGTTTTGTAATTCAAATCCCCTTTACACACTTTTTATTGTTTGTATTCCAATCCCTCCTTTGCAAACTTTTTTATTGTCTGTAATTCACCCCTTTGAACTTTTTTATGGTTTTGTAATTCCAATCCCCTTTGCAACTTTTTATTAGTCTTGTAATTTCATCCCCTTTACAACTTTTTATTGTCTTGTAATTCCATCCCCTTTTACAACTTTATGTCTTGTAATTCCCGCAATCCCCTTTTTAACACTTTTATTGTTTTGTAATTCCAATCCCCTTTACAACTTTTGATTGTTTTGTAATTCCAATCCCCTTTTACACTTTTTTATTGTCTTGTAATTCCAATCCCCTTTTGCAAACTTTTGTTTTTATTTGTCTTGTAATTCCAATCCCCTTTACAACGTTTTTATTCGTCTTGTAATTCCAATCCCCATGTTTTCAACTTTTTATTGTTCATTGTAATTACCAATCCTCCCCTTTTGCAACTTGTTTTTATTGTTTTTGTAATTCCAATCCCCTTTGCAACTTTTTAGTTGTCTTGTAATTCCAATTCCCCTTTACAACCTTTTATTGTCTTGTAATTTCCAATCCCCTTTTACACTTTTTAAAGCGTCCCTTTTAATTAATTCCAATCCCCTTTTACACTTTTTATTGTCTTGTAATTACCAATCCCCTTTTCAACTTTTTATTTGTATTGTAATTCCAATCCCCTTTTCAACTTTTTTATTGTTTTGTAATTCCAATCCCCTTTACAAAGAAAAACTTTTTATTGTTTTGTAATTCCAATCCTCCTTTGCAACTTTTTATTGTCTTGTAACTTGCCAATCCCCCTTTTGCAACTTTTTTTATTTTATTTTTTAATAATTTCCAAATCCCCTTTGCAACTTTTTATTGTCTTGTAATTGCCAATCCCTTTACCAACTTTTTTATTGTCTTGTAATTCCAATCCCCTTTTAACCTTTCTAAACTTTTTATTGTCATTGTAATTTCAATCCAATCCCCTTTTTACACCTTTTTAATTGTTTTGTATAATCCCAATCCCCTTTTTGCAAACTTATTTTTCATTGTCCTGTAATTCCAATTCCCCTTTGCCAATCTTTTCATTGTCTTGTAATTCCAATCCCCTTTTACACTTTTTATTGTTCTTGTAATTCCAATCCCCTTTTCAACTGTTTTTATTGTTTTGGTAATTCCAAATCCCCTTTGACAACTTTTTATAGTCTTTGGTAATTCCAATCCCCCCGTTTACAACTTTTTATTGGTCTTTGTAAGTTCCCAATCCCCTTTTACACTTTTTGATTGTCTTTTGTAATTCCAATCCCCTTTTCAACTTTTTTAATTGTCTTGTAATTCCAATCCCCTGTTTCAACTTTTTATTGTCTTGTAATTCCAATCCCCTTTTTCAACTTTTTATTGTTTTGTAATTTCCAAATCCCCTTTAACAAATTCTTTTTTATTGTTTTTTGTAATTCCCAATCCCCTTTGCAACTTGGTTTTTAGTTGTCTTGTTTAATTCCAATCCCCTTTGCCAACTTTTATTGTTTTGTAATTCCAATCCCCTTTGCAACTTTTTATTGTCTTGTAATTCCAATCCCCTTTACAACTTTTTATTGTCTTGTAATTCCAATCCCCTTTTACACTTTTTATTGTCTTGTAATTCCAATCCCCTTTACAACTTTTTATTGTCTTGTAATTCCAATCCCCTTTTACACTTTTTATTGTCTTGTAATTCCAATCCCCTTTTCAACTTTTTATTGTCTTGTAATTCCAATCCCCTTTTACACTTTTTATTGTCTTGTAATTCCAATCCCCTTTTCAACTTTTTATTGTTTTGTAATTCCAATCCCCTTTGCAACTTTTTATTGTCTTGTAATTCCAATCCCCATATCAACTTTTTATTGTCTTGTAATTCCAATCCCCTTTACAACTTTTTATTGTCTTGTAATTCCAATCCCCTTTTACACTAATTTTTATGTCTTGTAATTCCAATCCCCTTTACAACTTTTTATTGTCTTGTAATTCCAATCCCCTTTTACACTTTTTATTGTCTTGTAATTCCAATGCCCTTTGCAACTTTTTATTGTCTTGTAAATCCAATCCCCTTTTACACTTTTTATTCTTTTGTAATTCCAATCCCCTTTTACACTTTTTATTGTCTTGTAATTCCAATCCCCTTTTCAACTTTTTATTGTTTTGTAATTCCAATCCCCTTTTCAACTTTTTATTGTCTTTTAATTCCAATCCCCTTTACAACTTTTTATTGTCTTGTAATTCCAATCCCCTTTTCAACTTTTTATTGTCTTGTAATTCCAATCCCCTTTTCAACTTTTTATTGTTTTGTAATTCCAATCCCCTTTGCAACTTTTTATTGTCTTGTAATTCCAATCCCATTTTACACTTTTTATTGTCTTGTAATTCCAATCCCCTTTTCAACTTTTTATTGTCTTGTAATTCCAATCCCCTTTTCAACTTTTTATTGTTTTGTAATTCCAATCCCCTTTGCAACTTTTTATTCTCTTGTAATTCCAATCCCCATATCAACTTTTTATTGCCTTGTAATTTCAATCCCATTTTCAACTTTTTATTGTTTTGTAATTCCAATCCCCTTTTACACTTTTTATTGTCTTGTAATTCCAATCCCCTTTGCAACTTTTCATTGTCTTGTAATTCCAATCCCCATATCAACTTTTTATTGCCTTGTAATTCCAATCCCATTTTCAACTTTTTATTGTTTTGTAATTCCAATCCCCTTTTACACTTTTTATTGTCTTGTAATTCCAATCCCCTTTTACACTTTTTATTGTTTTGTAATTCCAATCCCCTTTTCAACTTTTTATTGTCTTGTAATTCCAATCCCCTTTTCAACTTTTTATTGTCTTGTAATTCCAATCCCCTTTTACACTTTTTATTGTCTTGTAATTCCAATCCCCTTTTCAACTTTTTATTGTCTTGTAATTCCAATCCCCTTTTACACTTTTTATTGTCTTGTAATTCCAATCCCCTTTTCAACTTTTTATTGTTTTGTAATTCCAATCCCCTTTGCAACTTTTTATTGTCTTGTAATTCCAATCCCATTTTACACTTTTGATTGTCTTGTAATTCCAATCCCCTTTTCAACTTTTTATTGTTTTGTAATTCCAATCCCCTTTGCAACTTTTTATTGTCTTGTAATTCCAATCCCCTTTTCAACTTTTTATTGTTTTGTAATTCCAATCCCCTTTTCAACTTTTTATTGTCTTGTAATTCCAATCCCCTTTGCAACTTTTTATTGTTTTGTAATTCCAATCCCCTTTTCAACTTTTATTGTCTTGTATTCCAATCCCTTTTCAACTTTTATTGTTTTGTAATTCCAATCCCCTTTTCAACTTTTTATTGTCTTGTAATTCCAATCCCCTTTTCAACTTTTCATTGCCTTTTAATTCCAATCCCATTTTCAACTTTTCATTGCCTTGTAATTCCAATCCCCTTTCTAACTTTTTATTGTCTTGTAATTCCAATCCCATTTTCAACTTTTCATTGCCTTGTAATTCCAATCCCCTTTCTAACTTTTTATTGTTTTGTAATTCCAATCCCCTTTTCAACTTTTTATTGTCTTGTAATTCCAATCCCCTTTGCAACTTTTCATTGTCTTGTAATTCCAATCCCTTTTTCAGCTTTTCATTGCCTTGTAATTTCAATCCCCTTTTCAACCTTTCATTGCCTGGTAATTCCAATCCCCTTTTCAACCTTTTATTGCCTGGTAATTTCAATCCCCTTTTCAACCTTTTATTGCCTGGTAATTTCAATCCCCTTTTCAACCTTTTATTGCCTGGTAATTCCAATCCCCTTTTCAACCTTTCATTGCCTGGTAATTCCAATCCACTTTTCAACCTTTCATTGCCTGGTAATTTCAATCCCCTTTTCAACCTTTCATTGCCTGGTAATTCCAATCCCCTTTTCAACCTTTCATTGCCTGGTAATTTCAATCCCCTTTTCAACCTTTCATTGCCTGGTAATTCCAATCCCCTTTTCAACCTTTCATTGCCTGGTAATTCCAATCCCCTTTTCAACCTTTTATTGCCTGGTAATTCCAATCCCCTTTTCAACCTTTTATTGCCTGGTAATTCCAATCCCCTTTTCAACCTTTCATTGCCTGGTAATTCCAGTCCCCATTCCAACTTTTCAGTGCCATTCCTCCATTGACCTATTATTCGAATTCCTTTTCCAACCCTTCATTGTCCCATCATTTTCATCCCCTTTCCAACCCTCCATTATCCAGTTACCTTTAGCGACTCTCCACTTCTCCATGTCTTCTTATGTTCACCCATATTGGATTCCTCCAATTTCCTTTTGTTCCCAGCTCATTTACGACCCTTTTTTGACACTTCAGGTGTCATTCAGGTGTCATCTTGTTCCCACGGCAGTGCCATTCCTCCCTTTGTCGTCTAGTTCTGCCATTTACTTGTTGCTCCTACCCTCTTTCTGTTCTTCCAGTCTCATGTTGTTCATGTCACCATTCCATTTTTCCGGTGTTGTCTTGTCACCATTACCTTGATATTCCTTTGTTGTTTCTTCGAATCCTCAGTAACTTTTATTTCTTTCTTTGTCCTCTTTTTACCATTCTCATTCCAGCAGTCCTCTTTTCCCTATATTCCTTTACTTTCGCCTCGTTGCTGCACTGTCTCGGTTGTCCCTTTTCTATTCTTCCAGTTCTCTCTAGCCCCACCCCCATCCCATTCATAAGTTCACCTCCTGCCATTCCAGTTTTGTTCATGTCCCCATTGACATTTCATTTCTCAGTTATCCCCTTTCCACCATACTTTTTTCATATTCCATATTGCCTCCATGTTCCCACTTCTTCCCATTCATCTGCCCATACCCATATTACATTTCTCCATGGTCCTGTTTTGACCTTCCTTTTCTCATTCTTACACGTTTCTCTTGTACCTATACCCATTCTGTTCCTTAGTTTTCCACAGTACTAGTGATCTTTTCCTCATCTTCTCTCTATTCCCCCATTTTTCTTTTACTAAATGTTTTGTCTTTGGCTACCTTTTCCACGACTCTCTCTCTGTCGTGAGAGTGAACTCGGCTATCTCCTTCACCTTCGCTAACCTTTTAGTTATATAACTTGACCAATTAATGTCTAAATGTTTCCATCTTCTTACATTTCTGAACCTCATCTCATGTGCTCCTTCCATTTCAGGGCCTCCAGATAGGAGAAATCTTCCCCTTTGGTCGCAAGAGGATATCGGCTGATTTTACCAGCGTAGCCTATTTATCATCATCTTCCTCCAGGTATGTTTTTCTCACCTTTTAGTTATCTAATTCAGTTGTCAGAATTATATTTACTAGCAAATATGTATACAGAAATTGTGTATGATAAATTCGTAAAGTAACTAAGTCTACGGGCATAACCAGCTCCGTTTCACGGGCAGAGCTAACTCCGTTTCAGGGAATCCCTTCTCACCCCCACCCCCTTCGGAGATGGGGGAAGGAAGGATGAAACCCCATTATAAACCATCTGAAAGGTCCCCACTATAACCCTGCCAAGTTTCATGCCAATCGGACCAGCCGTATGGTCGTGATTGAATGACAGACGGACGGACAGACAGACATAACGCCCATTATAATAGTAAGATTGTCCCACATTCAACCATCAGTCCCCAATTATACTTGAAACAGATAGTTGTTTCCACTTCATCACTGCATCCTTCTGCCTGCCCTTCAGTCTTCTCAGTGTTAGACATAATCTAACAGCTTGATAAATGGCATTTTCTTTTCAGTAAGCTTCAATTCGAAGACACCTATTCTCATTCATGCTGCAAACTCCATACCTAGCCATCTCGTTCTTGGACACCTTCTTCCTCTGCAGTTAAGTCACTGAGCACAACAGATCTTTCACTTCATAAAAGACGGTTACAGATGTAAACTCATCCAAAAATTCATTTTATTTATTTTCACACTCCCAGTCTCTTGAGGGAGTTCACATAGGCAGGATGTATGTTCCACCTCTCCTGAAGGATACTTTTGAAAGACGTATCCCTCAGGAGAGGTGGAATATAGATCCTACACATGTGAACTCTCTCGAGAGACTGTGAGTTTCTAGCCCTGTGACTGGCTTATCAACAGCCAATCAGGAGCATCGTAAGAGACCGGCCTAGACATCAGATGCACGGTTGATGTGAATCTACTATAGCCCCTGGGAGATCAAATGTGCTTCGCCGTGTTTAGTACTAGCCCCTAGGGGGTCAAATGCACTTAGGGGCTTGTGATCCCCCAGGGACTAGTACTAAACGCGGCCAAATACTGTAGATGAATCACCGTTTCGCCGTGTTCAACAATAGCCCATAGGTATCAAATGCCCCTAAGAGATTTACTGGTGATTTCACGATCTTCCTGTAACATATGTGTATATGATTTTAGATCGAGTTTGGGAGCTGCGTAGCCATTACGGTAATGAACATCAATTTTGTTCGCTTTCGATTTTTTTTTTTTTCTTTTTACATCGAGTCGTATTCATTTCATCTGACGTTTCTTCCTCGGCTTTTATTGGAATTGGTTTCTATGGCTTTTTTTTTCTTTTACGATCTCTCTCTCTCTCTCTCTCTCTCTCTCTCTCTCTCTCTCTCTCTCTCTCTCTCTCTCTCGCGATTTGTGATTTTTTTCTCTCTCTCTTTTACGATTTCAGTTTTTTTCTTACGATTACTGATTTTTATTTTTACTTTTTTTGTCTTTCAATTTCTGATTTTTTTTTCTCTCTCTCTAACAATTTCTGTTTTTTTCTCACGATTTCAGAATTTTTTTCTCTCTTTCAATTTCTGATTTTTTTCTCACGATTTCTGATTTCTCTCTCTCTCTCTCTCTCTCTCTCTCTCTCTCTCTCTCTCTCTCTCTCTCTCTCTTAGAATTTCTGAGGTTTTTCTCACTATTTCTGAGTTTTTTTCCCTTATGGTTTCTTTTTTTACTTTATTTTTTTTTGTACGATTTCTGATTTTTTTTTCTTTTGACGTCTCGGAGTTCTCGAGAAAATATGTTTAAATAATGTTATTTGGTTATGTTATTGCACAAATTTTAGTTGAGGTGCTATATGGGTTTTTAAAGGTTTGAAATTCGTGAAATGTCTAGTTTTGTTTACCTATAAAATTATGTTTAACTTTGTGTGTGTCTTTAACCTACTCACTTTAGCCCAGCAAAGAAAAATATATATACATATTATATATATAGATATATATATATATATATATATATATATATATATATATATATATATATATATTGTATAATAAAAGGATCCCATTCTAACACAAAAAGAGCAGAAAGTTATAGCTATATTTCTTAGACGCTGTCTGTCTCCCTCAACAGGCGGGTAACAAATGAAATAAAGAGCAGTGTTATTTATACCAATGAAGGAATATTCCAGAAGTCTGGCCACTACGCCACTCCTGTTGACCACTTCTCCTTAAATTTCTTAACCACTAGTTGAAGGAAGATTTGATCTATCTGATCTGACTCTCAGGCTCTTTTGAATGGTTCACCGTATTTCTTTGTTTAATCCCTATAGATTCTATCGTATGGCTTTCGAACCAACATTTGCTGTTATAAATTATACATGACGTATTTCAGTTTATTTTGTATGATTTTTTTTTTTTGGTTAAAAATAGCTATATAAACAATCATAATCACAAAATAAACTGGAATATGTCACATATAATTTATAGCAGCAAATGTTGGTTCAATAGCCAAATGATATGATCTGCACTGACTAAACAAAGAAATATGATGAAACTCTCGAAAGGAGCCTGGGATTCAGATCAGATGGATAAAATCTCCCTCCAACCAGCGGTTAAGAAGACTAAGGTGAAACTGTCAACACAAGTGACGTAACGGCTGACCTCTGGAATATTCCTTCGTTGGTATAAATACTATTGCTCTGTAACTCTTTTATTTCATTCGTTACCTGCCTGTTGAGGGAAACGGAAAGTGTCTCTGAAATATAGCCATAACATTCTATCCTTTTTTGGTTGTTTTTTTGGTGTTTATTAGGATCCTGTCAATTAGATAGATTTTCGAATTTGATCAGAAAATATTCTGTAGTATTATTATATATATATGTATATATATAGTAATATATATATATATATATATTATATATATATATATTATATCTATATATATATTTATATATATATATATAATATTATTGAAATATTATATATATATACATATATATGTATGTATGTATATATATATATTATGTTCAGTTATTAAGCCTCCAATAACCCCATTAATTGTCTAAACTCTGGACAAAATTATACTCTGGATCCATACCTCTTCCATTTCTTGGCTGAAACTGACTGACACAAGCAACTTATGATGTAATCAGTATAGGTGTAATAAGAAGTGTTCTGAGAATGCCTGATGAAGAAGGGTGTTTGTTGGCAACAGTCAAAAATTTTAGGGTGAAAGTGATTTATATGTTTAGAAATCGTAAAAATAGAGTGACTGGTATTGGGGTAAAAGTGTAAGTAACAGATGGGGTATGCCTCCATGTCTGTGTAATGGATAGTGGATGGCTTAAGGGGTTAAGTCGAGAGAGGGAGGAACCAATGAATGATATGTGCTGAAGATGAAGTTATGTTGAAGGTAAGCTACAGCATCACTGGGTTTATGAGACGAGAATCTCTGCAGATTGAGAAAATATCGCTGATGAATGGAAGAGATGGATCGAAAGAAGGGATTATTGACGCAGCCACCACCAGAATCAGTTATGATCTCTGCATTGTGTAGATTGACCATCTCTGAAGAAATATAGAAGACCCTGGAAAGAGTGACCCCTATATTAGCATGTACCTAGGATTCTTAGCTTCCGTAGCTCCGTATCATCCCTGCTAGTGAAGCATACTAGTGCCATTGCCCTCAAAGAAAAAAGTTAAGTATATCTTAGTTTTACCAGACCACTGAGCTGATTAACAGCTCTCCTAGGGCTGGCCCGAAGGATTAGATATTTTTACGTGGCTAGGAACCAATAGGTCACCTAGCAACGGGACCTACAGCTTATTGTGGGATCCGAACCACACTATATCGAGAAATGAATTTCTATCACCAGAAATAAAATCCTCTGATTCCGCATTGGCAGAGCCGGGAATCGAACTTCGGACCACCGGATTGGCAGCCGAGAGCGAAAACCACACTTCCAGCGAGGAACTTGCCAGCTTGGTATGTAAATACAGATGCTGCATCGCTATTCAGAAGTTCCCTTTATTCTCGAATTCCACACAACAGAGAAATCTCACTTCACCACAATTCTTGATGTTTGTCATTGACCTAATCATGATCACAACTCTTTCTGTATTTTATTTGTCAATAAATACAAATGAAGGTTTTTTATGCAATACTATTTAGCGGTATCCTCATAGAAAGAAAACAAATATTCGCTACACTTCTGACCAGGTTTCTACATGAATGTGTTGTGTTTATGTCTTAGACTTTTGGTGCCTTAATTCTCTCTCTCTCTCTCTCTCTCTCTCTCTCTCTCTCTCTCTCTCTCTCTCAGTGGTATGAAGCTGGATGCATCTACAAAGTTTCCGGCTGTGACGGGATTTCTTTTCCATTTAACTGCCCAAGCATTGATCTAATACGCTAATGTATATCTCTCTCTCTCTCTCTCTCTCTCTCTCTTTCTATTAGTGATATGAAGCTGGATGTATCTAAAATGACTGCGGACGAGACAGGCCATATTCCCTCCCCTAAACGAAAGCTTCTGACCTTCGAAGTTCGAGCCATAAAATCCCTCTCCATCGACGAAGTTTTGCCAATATCGAATTCTCTCTCTCCTTGACCTTTCACTTCCTACGGTGTTGTTTTGTTTCCGTTTCTCTCTACTTCGGTTCCGCACGAAGACAGTCCCGTGGAGGAGAGAGGCAGGAGTGACTCAGGGTAAAGTTTTAATTTGTCAATAAAAATGGATGTGCCGTTCTTGGGCGATCGATCCCGAAGTGGGGAAAAGGACTTGGGCCCGATCCCTGTGAAAAAAACACACCGCGCATCTGCTGTCCCAAAAGGTGCCATATATATACCAGTGATATATGATATAACTATATATATATATCTATATATATATATTATATATATATTATATATTATTTATGATGGGTTTACGTTCTCAGGGGGATTACAAAAAGGTTGGGAGATCACTTAGCATCTCAGCTGTTTTCACTTTTCCTTTGTGGCTGCTACTTTGTTCGTGTAATCATTGCATTTTTACCTTTTCGTGATTTAAAATCAAACATATATAATTATATATATATATATATATATATATATATATATATATATATATATATATATATATATGCGTTGTTTGATGTGTTGTGAGTGTGTACCTACAGTCAGATAAGAGTGTACACATATCCCTTTTCGTCTATGCTCCCTCACTGGAAAAAAATACTGAAGTGTTAGTCATGTTATATATGTATTTGAAAATCACAATATTCCACGGTCATTCGGAAGTGCTATTGATTCATTTGATGCAAAGCAGAAGGTATAAAAACCCAAAATATCTTTGATGTTAAGGAGACCTAAACTGTATTGGAAAAAATTAATACTAATGGTTTAAACTTAGCAATGATAAATAAAATAATCAGTCATGTCTCCTGTACCCGCCCGATCTCTTACCTACCTACCTACCTAACCCACACCCCACCCAGGGTGGACAAACAGGTTTGCTTGAGGAGGATGGGTTTGTCATGTCTCCCCTAGCCTCCCCATCCCCTGCCTACCCTGCCCCCAACCGGGGCGGACAAACAAGAAATATCCAATCGGATTTTATTGTTATAGATATTGAAAAAAATTAACTTTTAACTGTAGGATTAAGTTCAGTCGGTTCTGTAAGTTAATTGTTTTGTTTTTGTAAGTTAATGAGATAAAAACTCATTGAGCCTCTTTTCCTGGTAGATACACACCTTGCAGTGAAATTGCCAGCCGCGGTGTCTGGAACTATAATCCAAATTGTAAGGAATTATATCCAATGTCTCTGGAACTGGAATTATATCCAGATTATCTGGAACCCATATCCAAATTCCATGGAATTATATCCAAATTGCCTGGAATTATATCCAGATTATCTGGAACTTTATCTATGGTTTGGAATTATATCCAGTCTCTCTGGAACTATATCTATATTGTCTGGAAATATATCCAAATTGTCTGCAATTATATCCAATGTCTCTGGAACTGGAACTATATCCAGATAGTCTGGAACTATACCCAAATTGTCTGGTATTATATCCAAATTGTCTGGAATTATATCCAATGTCTCTGGAACTGGAATTATATCCAGATTGTCTGGAACTATACCCAAATTGTCTGGTATGATATCCAAATTGTCTGGAATTATATCCAGATTGTCTGGAACTACTATATCCGGATTGTCTGGAACTACTATATCCAAATTGTCTGGAACTATATCCCATGTCTCTGGAACTATATCTAGATTGTCTGGAACCATATCCAAATTATCTGAAATTATATCCAAATTGTTGGATTATATCCAAACTATCTGGAACTATATCCACATTGCCTGGAAACATATTCAAATTATCTGGAATTATATCCAAATTGCCTGGAAGTATATCCAGTGTCTCTGGAACTGTACATTCAGATTGCCTGGAGCCATATTTAAATTGTCTGGAATTGTATCCAAATTGTCAGGAATTATATACAAATTGTCTGGCATTATATCGAATGTGTCTGGAACTATATCGAAATTCTCTTGAACTATAACCAACTTGTCACCCTCTCGGCATCGAGTGATAATGAGCCAAAATGTCTGTATTTACAATGATAAATTGATATCATAAAGATTCGAGACTGAAAACCCCAAGAAGAAATATAAAGCATAAAATCACAGGGAGACTGATATACAATCCTTATTTGTCAGCAAGGCTGATTTGAATGATGCTCTCAGATCTGGAAGCCCAGGATATTAAGCTGATAAAACGGCAGACATTGAGAATAAAGAGAAAGGTTCGTGAGGCTGGTAGTGCAGCAACCAACTTCAGTAACTTAGCAATTCCTCCGTGAGTGTGTTCTATCTCACATCTCGCTTGAAAAGGGGTCAGTTCTCAGAAACAGTGCTGGAACGCAAATTCCCGAGATGTTTGCTAGTATTGTACCAGCCCCGGGTTATTTGATATGCCCCTACTTTAGGTTAGGTTAGGCTAGAATTATCAGGATAGAATTATTTTTTTTATATTAGGTTATGTTAAGTTGGGTTAGGTTAGATTTGTTCAAAGAAGGATTTTTTAGGTTAGGTTAGGTTAAGTTGGGTTAGGTTAGGTTAGCTTAGTTCAAAGAAGGTTAGGTTAGGTTAGGTTAGCTTAGTTCAAAGAAGGTTAGGTTAGGTTAGGTTAGCTTAGTTTAGTTCTAAGAAGGATTTTTTATGTTAGGTTAGGTTCCGTTAAATTAAGTTGCATTAGATTAGGTTAGTTCAAAGATCAAAGGATCATTTAGGTTAGGTTAAGTTAAGTTGGGTTAGGTTAGGTTAGTTCAAAGAAGGATCATTTAGGTTAGATTAAGTTAAGTTAAGTTGGGTTAGGTTAGGTAAGTTCAAAGAAGAATTTTATAGGTTAGGTTAGTGCAGTTCAAAGGAGTCTTTAGGTAATTTGGCTGGGGGAAACATAATGAGATTAATTTCAAAACAATTCTATGTTTAGTTTTTATGATAGGGCGTCCCGGTTTTTTGGGGAGGTCCAAGTAATCTGGATTTTAATACTTTTTTTTCTATTAATTTATTTTTGCATTGTTGATGAGTTGGATCTCTTCGTTCTGTATTTCACTTTACTTCCTCTTAATTCTTCCTAATAAACACCATAATAATCTTTGGAAGCCTCAGTTTTAAGTCAATGGCCCATGTGGTCGCTCGTTCCACATGAATAGGTTTCACCCACTGAATAATAACAACAAATTTGTATATCAATAACTATCCATTTACCATACGGAGATACTGAGTCTCATATCAGTACAATCACAAGATAAGCTGAGTGACATTTTAATATAAATTGAAATAAACAATGAGGATTTGCCATCTATTTTCATCAGGTATGAGGTAGTAAGACCAGATATAGATTTATCTTCCATGCAGCCACCACTATCATCTCATTCTTATCCTTTAACACCAATCTCATATTTTTTTCCAAGATGAAAGAACCCGTAAAAGGGAAATCTTTTCCAGTTGGAAAGAGAATCTCCTCCCGATTCTTGATCTTTTTCCTCTACTTCTCTTGTTTTTTTCCATTCCTCCTCCTTCCTCCTCCTCCAACACAAGACGTCTGAGAGGTAAAAAGTAGGAAAAGAAAATGGTTTCTGTTAAAGGGACAATGGGGAGATCACAGATTCCCTCTCCATTGAGATAATTAAGATTTTATTTTCCCCTCACTCTCCTCCTCCTCCCTCCTCCTCCTCAGCTTACTGGTTCTTAAAAGCTAATACCTCCACTTCGACATTGCTTCTCTCTCGCTTTCTTTGTGATTCGCGATTGGTAAGTCTTGCTTAGACCCCATCTCATCATCAGAGAACCCACATTCTCAGTTTTAGTTTTCTCTTGTTCGGGGAGTAAGCCTACAAACTACAATGTTGTTGTTGTTGTTGTTGTTCTTGCTGGGTGGGTAGGAAAGCCCTATGGAAAAGCCTAAAAATGTCTGAAATAAAGGTGTTTTTCGTTGAGTTAAAGATTCGGGAGTTTTATGGTAGGATATTTATCTATAACAAAAATACTTGCCTATTCTGCACAGATACGATTTGTTTATCTATTGCAAAAAATACCCACCGGTTCTACACGGGTAGCATTTGTTTTTCTGTTACAAAAATACATAACTTACATGCAATAGGTTCAAGTGCTTGTTTTTATTTCGTCAAGTTAACTTCTTATTCTACAAACTTTTGCCAATTGCAAAAAGACCTACTGGCTTCATTGTGGTTGTAAAAGCTACGTTTATTCTTGTAAAAAAATTACCCATCTGCTCTCATTGCTTCTTTCCGATGAACACCATATTCTTTGGAGGCTTGAATATCAAGTCGGTGGTCCCTTTAGTGGGCTTGTTCCATATGAATAGGGCTCATCTTCTGAATAATAATAATCATCATCATCATCTAAAGGTACTTGGTTTACCTATTGCTAATTTACCGAAAAGCTCTTTAAAGATATCTCCCCCTTTTTTTTATTGCAAGATTAACTAACAGTTCTGCAAATATACCATTTGGTGCATTATTGCAAAATTACCTAATTATTAAGCCAACGGAAGGTTGATATTGCAAGTCGAAATATTGCCAGACTGCTCAGAAAAGGTACCCATTTTTCTGTGTCTGGTAAGGTAGTAGTAGTAGTAATAATAATAATAATAATAATAATAATAATAATAATAATAAATTAATAATAATAATAATAAACACATGGCAGTGCCAGTAATCAGATACAGCGCAGGAATAGTGGAAATGGACGAAAGGCAGAACTCCGCAGCATAGATCAGAACCAGGAAACATATGACAATACACAAAAGCACTACACCCGAAGAGCAAATACGGACAGATTATACATAACATGAAAGGAAGGGAGGGAGAGGACTACTAAGTATAGAGGATGCGTCAACATCGAGAACAGAGCACTTGGGCAATACCTGAAACCAGTGAAGACGAGTGGGGCTAAAGAATGCATGGGAGAAGGACTAATAAAGTAGACGAAGACCCAGAAATATACAGAGACAGAGAAATGAACCAGAACAGAAAACAGGAGAGACTTGGCACAACAAACAAACCAATGCACGGACAATACATGAGACAGACTAAAGAAAAACTAGCCAGCGATGACACATGGGCAATGGCTAGGAGGGGGAGAGCTAAAGAAGGAAACTGAAGGGAATGATAACAGCGGCACAAGATCAGGCCCCTAAGAAACCAGATATGTTCAAAGAACGATAGACGGGAAATAACATCTCTCCCATATGTAGGAGTGCAATACGAAAAATTGAACCATAACCACATAGCAAGCGAATGCCCGGCACTTGCACAGAACCAGTACAAAAGAGGCATGATTCAAGTGGCAAAAGCCCTCCACTGGAGCCTGTGCAAGAAACATCAGCTTACCTTGCAGTAATAAGTGGCACGAGCACCAACCTGAAGGAGTGATAGAAAACGATCAGGCAAGATCCTCTGGGACTATGGTATCAGAACGGATAGGTGATACGTGCAAATAGACCAGACGTGACGTTGATTGACAAAGTCAAGAAGAAAGTATCACTCATGATGTCGCAATACATGGGACACCCAGAGTTGAGAGAAAGAGAGGGAAAAAAAATGGATAAGTATCAAGATCTGTAAATAGAAATAAGAAGGATATGGGATATGACAGTAGAAATCGTACCCATAATCATAGGAGCACTAGACGATCCCAAGATCCCTGAAAAGGAATCTAGAAAAAATTAGAGGCTGAAAGTAGCTCCAGGACTTATGCAGAAGAGTGTGATCTAGAAACGGCACACATAGTAAAGAAAAGTGATGGATCTAAGGAGGCAGGATGCAACCCGGAACCCCACACTATAAATACCACCCAGTCGAATTGGAGGACTGTGATAGAGCAAAAAAAAAAAAAAAAAAAAAAAAGAATAATAATAATAAAATAATAATAATAATAATATAATAATAATGAATAATAATAATAATAATAATAATAATAATAATAATAATAATAATAATCTTTATTCGGCTCAGAGCCATATACACTCAATCTAGATACACGATATTAATGATAATTATGGTGATGATGGTACTTATATTGAGAATAATACTAAAAACATTGAACATTTTTTTCCATCAAAAAAAGTTTCAACCGTTTCTGCAAAGGATTTCCATTTAAGACTACCTAACCTCTTCTGCAATGTCAGGGCTTCATTGATGGCTTTGTAGATTTTCTTTTTCTACGTATAATAAAAAGATGAGCGTCTTCGAGAACCGTGTAATTGAAGCGAAGCACTAATGACCTAACAGAATTCTCTGCCATTAAAATTCCATGGCTCGTCTGCCTCGCGATGTAAAATCGTGCGTCTCTTATTCATGAGGATCTGTTAAATTTTTTCCCAATCAACAACTTCTGTTCAGCTCTGCCTGGGTATGTTGTTCAATCTGTATTCTTGAAGGGACTGGTATTCAGTTTCTTTGTCTGAATGTGTGGTATTCATCCATTTACTTAAGTATAAATATGATACTGTTAGCACGCTTTTGCAAATACATGCGTGACTTACATCCATTTTTTATGAGAATATATTGCCTACCTCCATTGTCTTGTCTGAATGTAACTTACATCCATTATCTTGTTTGAATGTAACTTACATCCATTTTTTATGAAAATATATTGCTTACCTCCATTGTCTTGTCTGAATGTAACTTACATCCTTTGTCTTGTCTGGGTGTAACTTACATCCATTTTCTTGTCTGAGCGTATCTTACATCCGTTTTCCAGTCTGAATGTAACTTTCATCCTTTGTCTTGTCTGAATGTAACTTACATCCGTTTACTTGTCTGAATGTAACTTAACATCCTTTGTCTTGTCTGGATGTAAATTGCATCCATTTTCTTGTCTGAATGTAACTTACATCCATTTTCTTGTCTGAATGTAACTTACATCCATTTCCTTGGATGGAATGTGTGATTTCTTCTAGTATCTGTGAGTGAATTTGTGACTTATAAATATTTTCAGCCGTAATTTTTCAACATCCCCAATTTTAGATTGTCGTCTCTACTCATCTCTGATAATTATTAATTTACCATTAACCGAACGCCCAGTGTTTTCTTTATTTTTTCTCCTCTCTCTCTCTCTCTCTCTCTCTCTCATCAACTTTCGTTTTATCGGGCGGGCCAACATCCAAAGAAATTTGGAAAGTTGTTTTGGCGAGATTGATCCTTTTTAACAAGAGACGTCAAACTTGCGTCGCTCATTACGTGGTGGGGGGAGTTGGGGGGGGGGATGGTGGGGGCCTAAAAAGAAGACCATTTTCCCCTATTTCGCCAAAATAAAAGACTGTCAAAATCACTTTAAGTTTGCTTCTGGAAGTTTGTCCGCAGCCCGAAAAAAGGGGCAATTTAATCTCATTCACATTCAGGGTTTTTTCTATTTTTTTTTTTTAGTTCGTCGAGCGATAAGAGCGAGAGAGAGAGAGAGAGAAGGGAAGGAGAGAGAGAGAGAGAGAGAGAGAGAGAGAGAGAGAGAGAACAGAAAAAAATGGCTAATGAAACTTCGGCTAGATTCTTTCTTCCTAATGCACACATCAAACTCCCTACTAAGTTTTAAACATGAAGGCTGTTCAAGGAAACAATAAGGGAGGGAAATTAAGCCTCGGCTCCGTCGGAGGAGTCCCTTAAAATTCTAATCCTGGAGCCTCGAGGAGGTGCGAGTTTCCTTCACAGTGTCTTGGATCTTTATCATTCTGGGTAGAAGAAGAAGAAGAAGAAGAAAAATAAGAAGAGGGGGAGGGAGAGGAAGGTAGTGAAGAAGAAGGAGATGTAGAGAGAGAGAGAGAGAGAGAGAGAGAGAGAGAGAGAGTAGAATTCCTTCCCTTATCATTTCATATTCTGAACTGATCACATACAGGCTGTCCATAAAGTCCCAGTACCATTGCAGGCAATAAATACTTGTAACGGTACTGGGACTTTGTGGACACCTGTACTTTGATTGCGTCTTCATCACATCTCTCTCTCTCTCTCTCTCTCTCTCTCTCTCTCTCCTCTCTCTCTCTCTCTCTCTCTCTCTCTCATTATCCGGTTAGGTCATCAGAGGTGTACTAGATTTTGAAAGGAAGGCACCCATGTAATTCCTGCCTTCACCTGGTTCGAGAGAGAGAGAGAGAGAGAGAGAGAGAGAGAGAGAGAGAGTATTCAGAGGAAACGGCAGAAGTTGAATGGACCTAAATGAATATGAATTCTTTTGCAAATAAATCTCTACCGCCTCCCAACTTTACCCATTTTTCTAACCTTGTTATTTTGAAAGACCTAAGATTTTAATCTCGTCTTCGCCAAAGAAGCCGGCAGACAATTTTAGCTAGATTGCGCGGGCGTTTGTAGGCGCGCGCGAGGGCGATCTCGTGAATTCGTAAGGTAACTTCACGACTCTGAATTATTGCTCCAACGAAGCAGGAAGAGGATTGTGGATCAGGTGTGTGTTGCTTTGGTTCGTATTTTTTCAGTAGGAATAAGCTATATACGAAAATCTTACTCAAGGTGGGTTGCGTGACTGACAATTTATAATAGAATTTTGGAAGGTACTACAAAGATCTGAATTAAGGGACCGTTTTAATTTTCGTGTTGGAAGGGGGCAGGGCTCTTGGATCATCCTAGTTAGTTTTCTGTAAAAGAAAACTATTGAGATGGGTATTTGTTCGTCTCTCCGCCAGAGGGCTGCAAATTGGTATGTTGATCATCCATCCTCCAATCATCAATAATCCCAAATTGCATGCCTCTAGCCTTATTAATTTTTTATTTAATTGAAGGTTAAAGTTAGCCATGATCGTGCATCTGAAACAACGCAGGCCACCACCGGGCTATGGCTGTAAGTTTCATGGGCCGTGGCTGACATACGCTGTACAGAAACTTCGTCAAATTTTGTACTTTTTTTTCTGGATGGTTTGGACTTATCTTGGAACCACTCGAGATTCCTTCTCTGGTCAGTGATCGTAATTTGATAGATTTATATATTGGCGAAACATCAAAAATACCTGTGAGTAATACATGCACAGCCCAAGATACGTTTATTTTAATAAGTACAAAATAAAAGAAGTTTTAGCTGAAAAGAAAGAAAAAAAATGTTTTGAAACAATTCTAAGATTTTTACAGCACTGCAATCTCTTACATAAAATCTAATTACAATTAATAAATGCTGCATATAAAATTACCAGCTAATCCTGGGAGAGGTCTTTGAACTCAGTGGTCATATATATGTATGTATGTATGTATGTATGTATGTATGTATGTATATATGTATGTATAGACAACTGCTGTAAGAACTGAGCCAGCAAGTATCGACGATATATTTATTTGTTAAGTTAGCAACTGTTCTTTAAGCACTGATATTTTTACCCCATGAAGCAAATATAGTTTTAGGTCACACAATTTCGTAAAAGATTATTCTACTAATTAGCGAGATTCTGCCATTCTACTGTTTTCTGCCATGTTCTATATTCGAACCCTGCGCAAAGTATTGTGATTTTGTTGGTTATTTGTATATCGACACTTTTGGCCACTTTTACTTACACAATACAGACAAGTGAAAAATGCACTTTAGTTTCTTCGGCGCAATCGAGTTGTCTGCACAGCGTATAATGCTGTATGGCACTCTCAGCCAGAGACCGTTGGTGCTACAGGTGCCAGACGCACGCTCATGGCTAACTTTAACCATCAATGAAATAAAAACTACTGAGGCTAGAGGGCTGCAATTTGGTATGCTTGATGTCTGAAGGGTGGATGATCGACATACCAATTTGCAGCCCTCTAGCCTCGGTAGGTTTTAAGATCTGAGTGCGGACGGACAGACAAATAACCATCTCAATAGTTTTCTTTTACGGAAAAACAGCATATAATCCTAAAATAAAACAGTCTGTGCAGTTGAAACCTTCCATTTATATGCGTATAACAAGATGACGTTGAAGATATAATACATCTGGATTATTCTCGATTTACCTCATCTCCCTTCCGTTTGGACTGCGCTGTTGCAAGCAGAATTTTCCATTTTTTGAGAGAGAGAGAGAGAGAGAGAGAGAGAGAGAGAGAGAGAGAGAGAGAGAGAGACTGAACACTTAACATTTGTAGAGTTTGTCCCAACTCCTCTTCTGCCTTGAGTTAAAGGGGTTATGAATTGTAAACAATTCAATTTCGATACCCTACAACTTTTCATGATATCCCATTTAATGCGTAGGGCTTAAGAATATGCGCATTTTCCTTAAGTTAGCTCATGTGTATCATTTACACTTACGTAAACTAATGAGAGGTGATTACATTTATATAAACTTGCATAGGATGCGTACTCACATCGGCGAAGACTGGTGTAGGATACAGTATTTTGAAGGATGTCAAACTATTGAAGGATGTGTACATTTAGGTATGTAGGATGTCTATTTTGCATAAGCTATCCAAGGATTTCTTTGGAAATTTAAGTTTACGTAAATGGGACGTATACAATTGTGATAACTACTTAGGGACGTTTATAGATATTTCGTTCGAGTTAGGTTGTCTGTGTTGGTATAAACTGATGGAGGGTGTCTACATTTGCGCAGATAGGATGTCTGAATTTGCGCAATTAGAATGTCTGCATTTGCGCAGATAGGATGTCTACATTTGCGCAGATAGGATGTCTGCATTTGCGCAAATAGAATGTCTGTATTTGCGCAAATAGAATGTCTGCATTTGTGCAAATAGAATGTCTGCATTTGCGCACAGAGAATGCTTACATTTGCATAAACGATCTTAAAATTTGTTAATTTGCATAAAGTAGTGTAAGTTGTGTGCATTTCTGTCAACTTACTCCAGTAAAAGGACGTAGGATACCACTTATGTGTAATCAAGTGTTGAATGTGTTCATATGTGTCAGCTGGTGTAGGTTGTTTGCATTCGTGCCCCTATGTAGGATGTGTATATTTGTGTAGGCTGGCGTAGGATGTTTCACTTTATGCAAATTGTTGTAAGAGTTTTACAATTGTGCAAACGTTTACATGGTATATACATTTCTGCAATTTTTTTTTCATTTTATTACAAAAAATTCCTTTTATGAATGTAGTCCATATATTTATATTTATAAAATATAGCTTAAAACTAAGAAAGTTATTGAACCCCCAAATATATACAGCAAATATATACATTACAGTAAATCATTCATATTCATATCCAAGAAATTTTTACAATTTGAACCTGAGCACTTTTTCTTCAGTGTTTCAGTAATTATGTATCTCTGTAGCATTATTCAACCAATCAGTTGGTGTAGGATGTTTACATTTCAATAAACTGCAGTAAGGCGACAGCATAGAACCATTAGAATTGCGTAAAGCAATAATATGTACCGAGTTGTTTTGTGCCTGCCCTTTCCTTAACGTTTTCTGCTTCCATTCCCAGATACCAGGTTTCATGCAAGCGTTTTTCGCCTACAATCAAGGCACGCGAGAACTACCCCCCGACAATCCCCTAATCCCCACCTCCCCCCAACCCCGCCAAGCACCTCCAGCAGGCCATTCAAATAAGTCTACCACTGTTTCCCTCAACTGGAAGGAAATCCGAACGTTTCCCCGGGTTTTATAGTTTCCATACCATGGGCCTTTTCCATTAAATGTTCTTCCCCCCACAATCCGTTCGCCCCCGTCTTCCACAGAAATATTTCTTGCGAATATCCTGGCGTCTTTTTCCCCCCCAACCAACCTTCTCCTCTTTTTTTCTTTTTCTTTTTTTTATGCCTTGTTGCGTTTCCTCCTCCCTTTTTTTTTTTTTATAAAAAGGCAATTTTTGTAACCTCCTGGCGAGAGTACCTCTCTCTGCATCTATGTGTATTCTTTGGGAATTGTTTTCATACATGGATGTTTTTTCACCGCTTTTTTTTAGTTTTCTGTTAAAGGAAATTATTGTGACGGCTTTGTCTGTCCGTCGGCCCTCAGATCTTAAAAACCGTTGGGGCTAGAGGGCTGCAAATTGGTATGTTGATCATCCACCCTACAATCATCAAACATAACAAATTACAGCCCTCTAGCCTCAGTAGTTTTAATTTGATTTAAGATTAAAGTTAGCCATATTCATACTTCTAGCAGTGCTATAGGTAGGCCTATCTAACAGCATAGGCCACCACGGCACCGGGGCTGAGGCCACATTGGCGTGATCGGTATGGTCTTGGTCTGCCACCTCTGTGGCTGCGAGTTCGATTCTCGGGCATTGCACTGAGGAGTGAGAGATGTGTATTTCTGGTGACAGAAGTTCACTCTCGACGCAGTTCGGAAGTCACGTAAAGCCGCTGGTCCCGTTGCTGAATAACCACTGGTTCCATGCAACGTAAAAACAAACAAAACAGGAAGGTCCAGAAGCATTCTGCCTTCCTCAAAAATCGAACGTTGGGTTCCCAATGATGTTGCAAGTATTCTAACATCTGTGTGATGACTAAAAACACACACCAACCATATACGTATATATAATACACGCACCCATATCAGTATACCTTCCCCGTTGTGTGCATCCTTCTGTAGTTGAACAGTACCACTCGACGTTTTCTGCCAGTGCCAAGTCTTGGGATAGTATTCCTGATGTTTTAGTGGGAGCTTACCTTGCTTACGGTGCTCCACCATTTGATGTTGCCTATTACTGTTAATTTTAAGGGTTAGATCTCTAGATTTAGTGGATTTTGCTTGCAACCCAGTGGCACATTTGCTTTGATGCTATACATTGTAGTCATTAGTGTTCCAGTGCCACGGAGCCAGTCAGTGCTTTTGTAATTTGACTCTTCCGATGAACTTATAGATTTATATTTGTAATTGGATACGTTACGTTTACCCTCAATCCATTGACAGTAATTTTTGTGTAGTTTCCATTAAAGTACATTCTACTTTCTGATCATAGTTTTTGGCTACTCCCAGTCAGTATTGTCGTTTCCTAAATGCATTTTTCAATGAAGCCAGTCTTTTTAGATCCCTCCAAAATAAAACTCAATGGCCCGGCCCTGCACTATGACTATATATATTATTATTATATATAATATATATATATATATATAATATATATATAGATATATAATAATATTATTATTATATATATAATCTATTATATGATATATATATATATATATATATATATATATATATATTATATATATATTATATATATATATATATATTGAACTAAAATATTTCCAGATTAAAACATGTGATGAGTGGCTCTGGCACCCCCCCTAGTGTACTTTTTTGGTTAGCTGTCTACGTCTTTAACAAACCCTAAAAAAAAACATAGGTTCGAATCCTGGCCGTGGCAGAAGCATTTCATCATGAGAGATTCATTCCAAGTATTCCCTACGTAAGATGAAATCCATATATTTGTATTATTTGCTTAATATTTAATGTATTGTATATGTGATTATATAATATATATACATATATACAGAAACCATTCAGAGCGCTCCCCTTTGCCGCCTGTAGGTTCATATTTTGTTCTGTGCGCCGACTATTCTTTACATACTGCACAGAAGTACAGGGTATTGTGTCTTCGGATTCCAAAAAAAAAGAAAAAAAAAAAGATTGTATTCACGTATATCCAATAGGCATTGTTAATCTTCGTTCTGTCGTTAATCTGGCATTTTCATAATTAGATATTCTTGCAGTGTGGTTTTTCGTTTTTTTTTTCAACCACCCCCCACCCCCAGTGCCGCAGTTCCAGCAACTCCGATGATCTTAAATACCTGCTTTTCCCCCCTTGCTTATCGATTTTCGTTATATATGAACATCCATTAAGTCTCTCTCTCTCTCTCTCTCTCTCTCTCTCTCTCTCTCTCTCTCTCTCTCTCTCTCTATTCGTGTTCCGTCTTTATCTCTCCTATGCACGCGAACGTTCTCTCCTTTTATGAGAATTTTCTGAACGCACTCACACGCACAAACACAAACCCTTGCACGCATGCGCGCGCGCATACACATAGAAATACACGCAAGGTTTTGCTTGCTTTCGAACACAAACCTTTATTATACATATTCCTTCAGATTGTTAAATCTGCTTGTATATTACTTTTTCTAGATCAGTCTTAAGTAATTAACTTCAGACTTACATTTTTTTCAGACAGTAAATTAACATAGCTATGACCCCTATAAATTGGTCTCACTTTTTTACAGACATTGAATATTGATATATTTTTCTTTTTTACTTAATTTAGTTGCTTTTATTATATCAATTATTAAAGCAACATAGTTGTTGTTTTTCTACGTCAGTAATCGAATAGATTTTTTTCTTTTTGTAATTGAAGTCATATTCCTTCGATCGTTGGTCTAATATAGTTTATTTCTTTGAGTTGAGCTTAAGTAATCACTAAGACTTTTGAATAAATTAATCTCAAGTAATGTTAAGAAGTTTTGGTGGTGTAAGATTTTCGCTTGCTCTCCTTTGTTATTCTTGTTCTTGCTCTTATTGGGTGTAGGGGGGTTAGGAAAGCCTAAAAATGTCTGAAAAAGGTCTTTCGCGTCGAGGTAAAGATACAAGAATTTTTTGATAGGTTATTTACAATTTATTTATTGAAGTGAAAATGTAAAAAATAAATAACGAGCATGTTAAACAGTACAGAGCAATTATTTCTAATAAAATATAGCGTAGTTCTTTTAATTTTCGTTGGGGAAACAAGGCTTGTTTGACCTTAGATTTTAGCAACACACCCTGAGTAAACTAAACATGTAAACATTGGTCTCAGAACATTGTAACGATTTTCTGCGTGTCTCAAGTCCTCTGGTATGAGCTGCTTCAGAAAATATCTGTCTATTTGTATCTTTTGTTTTGAGATCCAGTGGTCCATTAACCTTTTTGTCAATTACCTTCATAATCCCAGTTTAAGACTGCCTCTCCAGTTGAAATTCCGTGTATTTTTTCCGTTTGCTCCATCATGGTAATGATCAAGCAGACCTTCATTCACCCACCTAATCACTGAATCCATTAACATGTATTAATCTAGAAAAAGTGTTTTCCTCCCCATTCCCTCATTTCCAAGTAAATGCTTCATATCAAGAACACATTTATTCCCAATTATTATTCCATCATTCTGTGCTAAGTACTAACCATCCCTTACTCTCTACATCGCGGTGGAACCCGGCGCTGCCCGTCATGTCTCTCCAATCCTCCCGATCTCCTACTTACCCTGCCCCTACCAAGGGCGGACAACCAGTCTTGTAGGTGGAAGGTGGATGTGTCATGTCTCCCCTCTCCTCCCGATCCGCTTCCTACTTACCCTTACCCCACCCTGGAATGGCAAATAAGAAAGATCCACTCAGATTTTATTATTATAGACGATAGAAGATTCTATGCTAAGTGCTAAGGATCCAGTAGTCTCCAGCCTGGTTTTACATTATACTCAGCAAAGCTCAGATTCTGATTGTCGTAGTAGGTTGATTTTCGAGTTTACATTACCATCGGGAAACCAGGCATTGATTCCTATGAGCAAGGAGAAACGGCTTTAACTTGATAGTCAGAAACATTTGTTTGATTGCAGACAGTGCTAAGAAGGGCATAGTAGCAGTGTCATCCCAAACACTTGCTTAGAACTAGTTGATTGTCACTTTCTGAAGCCATCCCTTATAAAGGGTCTTGGTAGCCGAGGGGTATTCCTTCGGCAGCGTTCCCTTAAGTTCAAACCCGGTTCATGGTTGGATAGACTACCTTGGTAACATGACCTTGTTTCGTCATGCCCGCAGGTCTGCCTGCTGAGCAATCAACTGCCAGCCGCCTGGTTCCCACAGGTATTATCGTGGGTGAAAAGGGGTCTTAGGCACTGATCATATTTATATATACTGGATTGTTTAACAGGACTGTGACCTGTCCCTTGCTTCTGCTATTCATGAGCGTCCTGTAAGCTCATGAACAGTAATTTTAATAACAAACACTTTTTTTCAACCTGACAAATTACTAATTATGACAAAGGACAGAAAGAAACAAGATGTAGGTACAAATGCTATTGCCCAATCAAGAGAGAGAGAGAGAGAGAGACCTTACCTTACAGACCTTACATCTTGTTCGGGTTGCCCCAGGTCCCTCAGTGTGAGGCGCCTCTAATGTCTACCAGAGAGTTGCTAGTACATCTTCCGGTATATTTTGCATCTTCCAATCTTGGATGGTCTGGGATGCAGTTTAGATATTTGTCGAGCTTATTCTTAAACACATCTACGCTCACTCCTGATATATTCCTCAGATGAGCTGGCAACGCATTGAGTAGACGCTGCATTATCGATGCTGGTGCGTAGTGGATTAATGTCCTGTGTGCTTTCCTTATTTTTCCTGGTATAGTTTTGGGCACTATTAATCTACCTCTGCTTGCTCTTTCTGATATTTTTAGTTCCATGATATTTTCTGCTATTCCTTCTATCTGTTTCCATGCCTGAATTATCATGTAGCGTTTCTTCTCTTCTCCTTTCTAGTACTATATAATTTTAAGAATTGTAGTCTTTCCCAGTAGTCTATGGTCCTTAACTTCTTCTATTCTAGCTGTAAAGGACCTTTGTACACTCTCTATTGTGCAATATCCTTTTGATAGTGTGGGTACCATATCATATTGCAATATTCAAGTGGACTACGAACATATGTTTTATAAAGCATAATCATGTGTTCAGCTTTTCTTGTTTTGAAGTGCCGTAACAACATTCCCATTTTTGCTTTACATTTTGCCAACAGAGTTGCTATTTGATCATTGCATAACATGTTCCTATTCATCATCACACCAAGGTCTTTAACTGCTTCCTTATTTGTGATGGTCTCATTATTAGGTCCCTTATATGCATATAGCTTTCTTTCTCTGTCTCCATAATTTATTGATTCAAATTTATCAGAGTTAAATACCATCCTATTTACCTCTGCCCAATCATATACTTTGTTAAGGTCTCTTTGTAGAGCGTTCCTATCTTCATCACTAATTTCTCTACTTATTCTTGTGTCATCTGCGAAACTACTCACTACCGAATCCTTCACATTATTGTCTATGTCTTCATCATAATAACAAACAGTATTGCAGCTAACACCGTACCTTGCGGCACACCGGATATTACCTTGACTTCATCCGATTTCTCGTCGTTTGCAATAACTATCTGTTTTTCTGTTTGTGTAAAAATTCTTTTAACCGTCTCCTACTTTATCCACGATATTGTGTTTTCTAATTTTCTTCGCTAATATATTATGGTCTACTTTATCAAAAGCTTTTGCAAAGTATAAATAAACCACATCTGTTTCATTTCCGCTTTTCATATTTTTGAATATGTTCTCACGGTGGACTAACAGTTGGGTTTGTGTACTTTTTCCGGGTACGAAACCATGTTGTCCTTTATTAAACAAATTATTTTTTTATTAAATGTTTCATAATAATTTTTCTTCATTACCCTTTCATACACTTTCATTATATGTGATGTTAGACTCACAGGCCTATAATTACTTGCCTCTAGTCTTGATCCACTTTTGAAAGTAGGGGTAATATATGCTAATTTGTGCTCATCATAAATCTTGCCTGTATCTACACTTTGTCTTAATAATATTGCAAGTGGCTTTGCGATAGAATGAACTACTTTCTTTAACAAAATAGCAGGAATTCCATCAGGCCCTGCAGCAGCTCCATTTTTAATTTCATTAATGCCTTGCACAATATCAGCTTCATTAATATCTATGTCAGCTAAATATTCACTATTTTCATCCCTTACTTCTATATCATTATCTTCATTATCTATTCTAGGGGTGAATTCTCTCTTATATCGTTCTGCCAGTATGTTGCAAATTTCTTCCTTTTTTTCATTCGTTAATCTCCCTTCAATTCTCAGAGGGCCTATTTCTATTCTTCTTTTATTCATCTTCTTCGCATATGAGTATAATAGTTTGGGGTTTTGCTTGATATTTAATAGGGTTTTTTCTTCCAAGTCCCGTTTTTCATTTTCTTTTGATTGTATAATCTTTTGTTCTGCATTTTCTATCTGGCTTTTTATTCTATAACTTTCCATGCATTTTTTTCTTTTGCAAGACCTTTTTTCCACTTTCTGATTTTCTGGAACAAGATCCTTCTGTCTCTTGGTATGCATGAATGATGTTTACTTTTCTTCTTCGGTATATATTTTTCCACTATTTTCTCCAATATTTTATATAATATCTCCGTATTTACCCTTATGTCATCACTTACGAAAATGTTATCCCAATCTTTGTTTAATTCTTCATTAATTTCTGACCATTTTATATTTTTACTGTAGAAGTTGTATTTTCCATATCCTTCCCCATCTCTTCCCAGTGAAAATAATACGCATGAAAGTTGTTCATTTTGTCTCTGCGTTCTTCTTTTGCGATGAGGCGTCTTCACAAGGGGGGGGGGGGGGTGTCGGGGGTGGTGGGGGGGGGGGGGGGGTCGGTTCTTTTTTCGTTTGTGCTTCGTCTAATGTAAACATGAGAGCCTTAGCAAGTTCCGTCGCTCGTGTGTGTCTTGGCTGCAAGTTGTCGCGAAAATTCTTTGGTTTCTTAAGACCCGGAAAGGACGCTTTGCTGGAACAAGTTCAAACTTTTACCGTGTATTACCATAAAAGATATATTCTCTCTCTCTCTCTCTCTCTCTCTCTCTCTCTCTCTGAATTTTATCCAGACTGAACTTATTCATTTCTGCTTTTGTGAATAAATTGAATTTGCTGATAGTGCAATACCTTGACGATATTCTCTCTCTCTCTCTCTCTCTCTCTCTCTCTCTCTCTCTCTCTCTCTCTCTCTCTCTCTCTCTCAATTTAACCTAGGTTCAGTTTCTTTCCTGGTTCTTTCAGAAATAAATTGAAATTTTCAATAGTGTAATGGTAAAAAGATATCTCTCTCTCTCTCTCTCTCTCTCTCTCTCTCTCTTCTCTCTCTCTCTCTCTCTCTCATATAATTAAAAGTCCTTCGTGCCATTCTTGATATGAGTAAATTATATTTTTGGTTATTAGTCGAGTGGGGAGAGAGATAGAATTGAAATACGTGAATGAGTATGTTATCCTCATATAATTCAAAACGGGAAGACCTCTCTCTCTCTCTCTCTCTCTCTCTCTGAACATGTGTGGCTTAGAAACACGACGATTGCGAGGACACCTAATAGAAACATTCAAAATTCTGAAAGGCATAACAAAAGTAGACAGTAACCTATTCACGTTAAACGAAAACCAGACAAGAAATAATGGATGGAAACTAGATGGATACTAGAGCTGAAGAGATACAACACATCCCATTGTGGGAACTTCTTTACATACAAGATAAACTGCCACCAGAAGTTGTCAACAACAACAACAGTGTGAAAGTGTTTAAAAGAAAGCTAGACATCCTGTCTAGCTTTCCAGGACACTGTGAATGAACAGTAAAACCTGCTCCTAGAGATAAGTGAGCACACGATGTCTCCTCTTAGCATGAACTAATAAGTCTTTGAGACATCCTGCTCCTTGTAACTCCTTGTAACTCTCAAACACACGGACACATTTCATATTTCCATCTCGAGTTGTTACACCTTGTAATTCTCTGACACACATTCCTATTTCCATCTCGAGTGAACCTCTGTATTCTCCCAGGTATTTTGTATTTAAGTCTTCTCTCTCTCTCTCTCTCTCTCTCTCTCTCTCTCTCTCTCTGCTTCCTTGCTTCCTCTCTGGAGCCTTCTTTATCTCCCCTTGCAATCTCCCAGGGCCTGACTGCCGCGCAGGAGGTTCAAAGGAGAGACGGGATATTGGCCGCTGATTTACCTCTTTGACGGAGCAAGTGGCGGAAAGTGGAAGGATGATTACCTTTTCTGTCCCGTCTCCTTTTTATCCTACAGACAGGCATCCCAAGCTCCCTCGCCTAATTACCTTCCGAAACTAGCACCCCTCCCCCCCCTACCACCCGCGCCCCCTTTACGATTGACCGGGTCTTCTTCTTCTTCTTCTTGATCGAAGAACACTCTTTTCCCAAGGAACGTGAATTTTTAATAGTCTGCTTTTTCTTTCGGTCGTGTCCATCCAGCCGAGGTTATTTAAACTGAGCTGGTTTCTTTATGGGCGTCTCATCGAATTTTTAGCGGTTTCGTTTTAAGTCTCTCTGATTAGATTGCGAGGTTGTTGTGGGGCGTGCGAGCTACACATGTTGGAACCCTGCGCTGCTGCCTTTCCTGCCCTCCAGATCCCCCACCTACCCACCCTCACCCGGGGCGGACAAACAGGTTTGCAGGAGGAGGGTGGATGTCTCCATTACCCTCCCATTTCAATACCTACCCCACCCACCCGTGGCGGACAGACAGGTTTGCAGGAGGACCGTGGATGTTTCCCCTACCCATCCATTCTCCTACCTATCCCGCCCCCACCTGGGGTGGACAAATAGGTTTATAGGAGGAGGGTGGATGTCTCCCCTACCCTCCTCTTCCCCCTACATACTCGTCCCACCCAGGATGGACAAACAGGTTTTCAGGGGGTAGGTGACTGTGTCATGTCTTCCCTACTTTCACCCAGGAGAGAACAAACAAGAGATCAACTCGGATTTCTTTATTATAGAAGATTACTATTCCGGTTTCGTTCTTAGTCTTAACATATTTTGATGTGGACATATTTTCCACAGCAATTGGTTATTACCATTTTGGTTTATTTTCATCATTTATTTTCATATTGTTGTTTTTACCACAATGGCATACTTTTTCCAATTTATATAATCCTTATATATCCCTAGTCACTATATATAAATTCGAAGAGATCCACTAATTTGATTGGCCTTCCTTACTCTCCAGTAAAGTCTAATTTCGAGTTATTTCTTCCTATCCCTTTTTGCTTCTTATCTTGTTTCTCTTGTTTATTTCGTAATGCACCGATCACTATAGCTGGTTCACTTAAGGTAGAGTCTTAGCCCCATGCTTACGAGACGTTTGCTTGGCGTCCGCTGATTGGCTGCTAGCAGGAGGTAGGCAGCTCGCAGCCAATCAGCGGCCGCCAAACAAACGTCTCGTTGGCATAGAGTTCACCCAAGAATCTACCTTAAGTGAACCAGCTATAGCAGGGTAATGCTTTTATGTGAGTTCCTTTTTTTCCCAGTTGTAATTGGTTTAAATAATCCCCCTACCATTCTTCAGCAAAGCCATTTGCTTACATTTGATAAGCCAGTCACTGAAGTTTTCGGCCAGGAAATTGTCGAAGGAAATTTGGTGGGAGATGTGATCCTTTCGTAACGAGAGACGCCTCTCTCTTGCGGCAAATAACTTGAACCAACTGTTATTAAGATCATTTATTTTGAAATTATGTATAGTTGAGGAAAAACTGAAATTCTCTCACAGTTTCTTGAGTTTGTTTTCGCTATCATCTGTTAGTATTAGAAAGGGTCGATTGTCTTTCCGATAAAAAACATAAGCAAGATGAGAAGTCCAAAAGATTTCTTTAGCTAGTCAGCTGGTATAGTGGTTAGTGTTGTGTGGTATGCCACTCAGGTGTCGTGGGTTCGCGTCTCGCCCAGGGTGATGAAAAATCACTGGGTCTGCATCATGATCAGCTACTGCTGCAGTGTGGGGTCTGTGGTGGGAGGTTGGAACCAACCATAGTCTTTGGAAGCTTGAATTTCAAGTCAATGGCCCCTTTGGTGTGCTTGTTCCATGTGAATTGGTTTCGTCTACTGAAATAATGATAATAATATTGAGTTGAAAAAATAATCGTTGTATTGCATGCATTATCGATTTTCTTTGACTTGTTAGTTTCTTGTAGGAAAAGAAACATCACACTTTGAGTTTATATTAGCAGCTGATAATCTCCAAATTCTGGATCGTCAGTTTTAGTTAAAAGACTTGAAGTGACCCAGAATTATATCTTATGGTATTTGTTCGCGTGTTTTGGATGTATCCTGATAGTTTATACCAGTGGTTACCGACCATTTTTGGCCCATGTACCCTCTCACCATATGTCAGAGTGTCATTCCCTGACCACCCCTTTCCAAAATTGTCTGCCTCAAGAGGTGCCTTCCAAATAATATGCAACAAAATACTAATACTAGCGCACAAGCTAGCAGAGAAGCGCCTCAGTGGCGTGGTTGGTATGGTGTTGGCGTCCCACCTCGGTGGTCGCGGGTTCGATTCTCGGCCATTCCATTGAGGAGTGAGAGATGTGTATTTCTGGTGATAGAAGTTCACTCTCGACGTGGTTCGGAAGTCGCGTAAAGCCGTTGGTCCGGTTGCTGAATAACCACTGGTTCCATACAACGTAAAATCACCATACAAACAAACAAACAAACAAGCTAGCGGAGAGAAAGCCTAGCGGGACCTCGCAGTAGTGCGGACCGAGCATACTGCGTTTTGTGTGGTCATAGAGGCAGTTTGAGCCTGCCAATCTGTCGTCATGATTCTCCCTTGGTTGAGAACCACTGGTTTACACTTATCCCTTTATTGCGACAGCCCCTTAAGAATGAAAAACTAGTCCTAGATAACGACCCACGAATTGATAACGACCCACGAATCGCTATCTAAGAAAGATGCCAGTGATCTTCTCCCGGCAGATGTCTAGGAGACACCCGGTCCAGTTTTAATATATTTAATTTAAAGTTTTTTGACAGCCTTTCTGAGGAGGTTCCATGTTATTATTTTTCTCTCGCAAACATTTTGTACAGATTGTTGATTTGTTAAGACAGAGGGCGTTAGAGTGGTTGGGCAGCAAGATAAAAGGCTGCAACCTCTTTCGTTCCTTTTACTGTACCTCTGTTCATATTATCTTTCTTCCATCTTGCTCCCCACCCTCTCCTAACAAATAGATTCATAGGGCAACTGTGAGGTTTTCCTCCTGTAACACCCTTCAGACCTATAGGCTGTCAGTTTTCGTTTCAGCTCTCTGAATGACCTCATAGGTCCCAGCGCTTGGCCTTTGGCCAGGACTCTTAAACATGAAATAGGTTTCCGCAACGGTTTCAGAAGACTCCAAGCAGTGTGTCTGTCAGCCTCCTCGTCTCCTCGAATCGGACCGCTGGCAGACAAAGCCTATATAAGGCTAAAGCTTTATATAGCCTTGCGAAATCTGAAATGCATGGAACGATTAATACGAAATTTGACGGAGCAAGTCCTCCCTTATTCGAGGGATTTTGACGCGGATGAGTCGGTAATTAAATTACTGTGTCTCGTGTTGGTACCTTCGGGGAATGATTGTTTCCATCCTTTGTCCCGAAGCTGATTGGCTAATCACGCGCAATGCAAATTAACGATTTGATTAAGCCACAGGCTGTGGTGACTGACAGGAAATTCCATGTTCTCTTCCTCTCAAGTGCTCCTTTTGTTGTAATGGGGGAGAATGAGTCAGCTTTCAATGAGAGATGGGGTAACGCCACAAAAATGTTGACAAGAACAAGGCGTGATCCGACTTCCAGCTTATTTGGGGCGCTTGCTAAAATCTACGGCGGTCAAATAGCGCGTTCTTTCACCAAACGAAAGTGAAAATAAATACGTTATATATCATTAGAAATAATTGTTCTGTACTGTATAACATGCACATTATTTATTTTTTACATTTCCATCCTAATAAATAAATCGTAAATGTCCTATCCTAAAATTCCTATATCGTTAACTCAAAACACTTTTTCCAGCCATTTTTAGGCTTTTCCATAAGGCTTTCCTACACCCCAACGAGAATAACAGCAGCAAGAACAACAACATCTACAAGAAAGTAGTTTGTAGGCTTACTCCCCGAATAAGCGAAAATACATTTCTGAAAACCCCTTGAAATTCACCAACCTGCACGTACTACCTTCAAGTTCCAATAACATGACAGTGGTTTGGAACAACAGATGACGTGCTCAAAAAGATGAACCATACCCTTAAGGACCCGTCCACACGGCCGAGCTTTGCTCGACGAACTTTGTTCGATGTGACGTCGGAAGCGGAGAAACCGCGGCAAAGTTCTGACTTTTCTCGCTGTTTCTACGCTTCTGACGTCACATCGGACAAAGTCGTCGACCAAAGCTCGACCGTGTGGACGGGGCCTTAGGTTTGACGATAGTTCTATCTCCGTAATCAATCGTTTTAACCTCGAAAATGTCTCAGTGGAAGGGGGAAGTTGAACAGGATCCGGGTTCGACTCCCCGCTCTTCCAACGCGGTAACGGAGGAATTTGTTTCTGGTGATAGAAGAAATTCATTTCTCGAAGCGGTTCTGATCCCAACAATAAGCTGTATGTAGGTCACGTTGCTAGGTAACCAATCGCTTCCTAGCCACGTAAAAATAGCTAATCCTTCGGGCCAGCCCTAGGAGAGTTGTTAATCAGCTCAGTGGTTGGGTAAAACTGAGATATACGTAATGTCTCACAATCTAATCGGTATTTTTGCTAGCCACGAAGCCTACCCTAAGTAAACCTTCCGTTCAGATTCAAGCTTCACATGCTAATATTTAAAATTTCTATTGTAGTCTACCAATCTATTAATAAATCATGAAAGGGAAGAAGTTCAACCCAAGTATTGGAATATTTTACATGGAACCTGGAAAGAGTTGCTTCCCATGGACTCCAGAGACAAGGTGTTTGTGAAAAATCGTTGGACGGAACTGGATGGGTTTCGTTCGTGGGATCACTTAGGCCTCATCTCTCATTTGTTAGTTCGTTAGCCTCCTTTTATCACTGCTATCTACACCTCAGTATTATCACTGTCTTTATCATTATTTTGATTACCATCTTTTGTACTACTTCAGCAAGTGTGAATATTGCTGAGTAATCATTTTTTTGTATATTCCATGTAAATGGAATATTTTTTGTATATCCCATGTAAATGGCATTGAGTTGAAATTAGAATATTTAGTATTATTATTTGAGAGAGAGAGAGAGAGAGAGAGAGAGAGAGAGAGAGAGAGAGAGAGAGAGATTTGGTATCACGACACAACGTCACACTAGTGACCTCCTTTCAAAAGATTTATTTTCGCATTCTTGACACAAAGGTATCTGCTGAGGCTAGATGGCTGCAAATTGGTATGTTGATCATCCACCCTCCAATCATCAAACATACAAAATTACAGCCCTCTAGCCTCTGTAGTTTTTCTTTTATTTAAGGTTAAATTTAGCCATGCTCATGCGTCTGGCGCCGCTATAGATGCCAGCAACACAGGCCACCACCAGGCCGTGGTTAAAGTTTCATGCACCGCTGCTCATACAGCATTATACCGAGGCCATCGAAAGATAAGCTGTATACAGAAAACTCCTTGATATCTCTGGGACTGTAGTTTCTAATCCCTCTTCTGTTGAAGGTGAAATGGGCAAAGAGGAATGAATGGCTTTACATTGTTCCCTTTGGAACGAATGCAAACAGGTTCATTAGATAGAGAGTGAAAGAGATTTTAACTCTTACCTTCTAAAACAATATTTCACTCAGGCGAATGTTTTGAAATAGCAACAGTTCATCACGTGGCTCTTGATATTTGGCCCTGAGGCTTCTACAGTAGAGTGTTGTTCATTGAATGTCTTCATCCAGACTACAACAATACTTCACTAGATTTACAGCAGCAGATCTTAAGCCAAGTCCACAATACAGGTCAAACGCTTCATCCACAATCTAATCTTCGAAATTGTTTGGGAGGCGTCTTGAATTTATTCCTTGCATCGTGTGTGTATACCATGATTTCGCTGGCTGTCTCACTCTCTCTTTCACACACACACACACACAGACACATACACACATTTTTAAAGTTCCAATACACCAAGGTAAACAAAGAAGCAGCTTGAAGATGAAGAGCCTTAATAAATTTAAACTTTTTCCATTGTGATGATTAACGATGAGGATGTGGCTTTTAAACTGATCAGGAAATATGATTCATAACCGGTGGCAGAACATTATTGTCATCGACGCAGGAAGCGCAATATCTGTGGTAATAAATCGTAACTACTTTCGTACATTCAGTACACGGGTATAATTTCTCCAGCATCATGTGCCCTCAAAGATTTTTCCATGTAAAAGTTGATAAGATTTAATACAGACCAGTTTCTTCAACAGATTTAAATATGCCATTTGCTGAAAGAAAATCCCCTACGAACGTATTCTTGTAAGTGGGTGGTTACTCTCTTCACCCTCACCCCGGCACTTGGTTGTTGAATGTACTTTAAAGTGCTATACTGTCAAGGATACTAAACTGACATTGTCAGGTTCCTAGGACTTACCATCACAACCATTGACATGTGGTCAGTTAGTTAGCAAAGGGAACTTTCTATCGCTTACCAATATTGAAATGTATCCATACGAGAGCTGGTGTGGTAATTTCCATCCGTACAGGATATCAGAAACCAAACTTCAATAAAGAAGTTCCCTTTATTTTTGTGTTGATTGTCACTAATATACAGGCAAGTGTATCTTTTTGCCATACTTGAGAGAGAGAGAGAGAGAGAGAGAGAGAGAGAGAGAGAGAGAGAGAGAGAGAGAGAGAGAGAGAGATTTAAGCATAACATTAATAAATGCTAATTTAAAATAGTTCCTATCTTGTTCTCCTAAATTCTAGTAATGAGGTAAGGATATTCTTTTAAGAAAAACCTGTTTAGATATGAGAGCCATGTTTTGAAAGTTTGATTTGCATATTTTTTTCTGAGAAAGCTCTGATAAGATAACATTCAGAGCACTCGCAATGGATCCTTTCCCTTTCAAAACATGCCTAGACCCGAGAAAGAAACGATAATCAGAAGTTGGAGAAATATTTTTACCCCTTTGTTGGAAACAATTCAGTCGTGAAGTTGTACAAGCGCATTTTTCATCACATTATAAATCGATTATCTCACAAAAGTAGATGAATTTTCAACAGCTTCCAAAATCCAAAAATTAACCTTAGTACTGATAATCTTTCCAGATTCTTCAATTTACATCATTCATCGTATGAAGTAACAGCAGTCTTTAATATCACTGGCCAAACTCACATTAGGTTCAGCAAATGAAAAATCTTGAGTAAACCAAAATATTTAACTTTATACTGAATATTAACTCTCATTGTACTCATACGTGGTACCTTAGATTGACTGGGCTAATTCTGTCATTTACTTTAACAAATTGTAAACACGATGGAGTTATCTGGCTTCAAGATTATCTGGGCCATGGACACCTGTATCCAGCGATAGTTGCACAGGATCTTATCCTCCTTAGCAATATGGGGGTGGGAACACTGGCAGTGAGGGTGACACCCGTGGAAGTACTCTATAATAACAGACATGGCGGCTCTCGAGGACACTGGCAACACTGATGAAATTACTTTATAGCAGAATGTAAGTGGCAGCTCTCAATGACACTGACAACAAGCACCTGAAAAACGTGTTATGCAACTGGGAGGTGGTGACACTCGAGGACATTTGCAACAGAGATCTGAAAATACTCAATATCTACAAGAAGTTAGCAACACTGAAGGTGAGTTTACACTAGGCTTCACCCCACGCTGCATGCGTAAGACTCGTCACCAACTCCTCCCAAATTCTTGTTAGCCCCGCCTACTGGACTGCTCATCAAGAGTCACGCCAGTCCACTAAGCCACCCTAATGAGCAGTCCAGTGGGCTAACATGAATTTGGGAGGAGTTGGTGATGAGTCTTACGCATGCAGCCTAGTGTAAAATCACCTTAAATTAAGGATTTTGGCTATAGCTATGACTACGGCACAGTCCAAGATTGGAGCACAAGGTTTGTAGTCTTCTCTGAGAAGGATAGCTAAAGAGTCACCTCTACAATACTCTACTCCTCCGCCATTGTTTTCCATCCGTTCAAAGTTCGTGGAGTTGATTTTGCACCGAGTGCATTTTTCTTCTATTGATGAAAATGCAGAAGGGGCGCATTCGGTTATTCGCTTCATTTTTCCCCCGCTGGTCTGAAAGAGCCGCAACTTTTGTTGAGCAGAAAGAAAGCCCTGTCGATCTCCTTTAAAGTCCTGAGAGTTTCTTTGTTCCTGAACTCCTGCCATTTCGACATTGGCTTTGTATCTTTCTCTGCGTTGTGGCGACAGCTCCGAAAACAATGTTTGATGTTTTACATAGTTACTCTCATAACACTGGGGAGGAAAAATAATATCCCGTGGGGGGGAGGGGTGAATGGTCTGCTTTTTCAGCTGTGCTTCACTGCTTGATTTGTTAGTTGCTGTTGCTGTTGCTGTTGCTCTACCCGAGTTGATTATGTATTGAACAGACACGTTTAACAGAGGTGGATAGGCTGGGATTTCTTAAAGAGGAGAAAATAATCTAATAAGTTTAGGTGAAAATAAAATCAAAATAGAAGTCAATAAGACTCAAGCCATTACATGGAAATAATACATTTCATCAGGTTATAGCGTTTAGTGACACGCATACTTGATATGAATACATACATACATACATATATATATATATATATATATATATATATATTATATATATATATATGTACACATACATATTACATATTTTTATATATATATATATATATAGTATGTATACATCATACATAGATGCATATAATCGCGCATATTATATAATATATATCATATATAAATATATTATATATATATGATATATATAATATATATCTATATATATATATATATATATATATGACACATACTATATACATCCCATATATATATATAAATATATATTGTATGTATACATGCATACATAGATGCATATATTACGCTATATATAATCATACTATATATATATGATATATATAGATATATATATATATATATATATTATATATATATATATATATATATATATATATATATATATATATATATATATATATATATATATATATATATATATAAAGGTAATGCCACGGAGGAAAATGAAAACACGAGAACTGGCGCTTCCTTTATTTATACATAGCATTACCGTTTTATATATTTTTGAGTTCAAGTTATTCTATATATATATATATATATATATATATATATATATATATATATATATATATACCCTCTGAACCATCCGTAGGCAGACAATAGGTTGATTAAAAAAGTTTAGTGTCCAAATTAGAAGTGTTTGAGCAGAACATCCTTGACAGCTTCACCTCCATACAGGAGATTTAGCTCAGCATCCTTCATGCACTGCTCTCTTCCAAATCTTTTGCATAGCCCCTGCGGCCTTCCTTATTCTCGAATTATGTAAACTCGCCTCTTCTCCCCTTCCTAATGCTTAGTTTCATACTTTCACTTTCAAGTTTTGTCTTTTACAGATATAGTCACTCTTTCACTGGTCTTCAAATTTCTGTTCACCATCCTCAGTCAGCACTTTACCGTCTGCAAAAATCAGTCACTCTGCATTCCATTGATAAGTTGTGATCATCTCCCAGAGCTGCATTTATTCTCTTTTCTGAGGCTTCTTGCATTAGCCTCCATCGACGTAACATATCCAGCCTCCATTGAGACCTCACAAACTCCCATTTACATATTCTAAAACGAGAATACCTAAGAAAAAATATTTCATAGAGTTTGGTAATCACTTGGCCCCTTTTGATAGATGCTATCAAAGAGTAAATGTAATTATGGCTTTAGTGTCTGAAACATAGTTTCAAAACTGAATTCTTTAGATGAGTTGATGTATACTTGAAGCAAGTAGAAATTTCTTCCGCTCGTCATAACCCAGGTTTAATGAATGTTAACCAGTACATGAGTCTATCAATCAGTCGATCCACCGCTGGCATACGAAGTGCCGTAGACTGCCAAAAAGTCTCAAAGTCTGTATTTGAAAGTTTAATCACCCTGGTAATTATGGAAATAAATAAACAGCGAAGGCTTGTCATCATACCCTGCTAAAAGACAAACTTGTGTAACACAGAGACAATTCATCTAAGTTTGTTAAACAACTTTGAATCCCCATTGTGATAAGGTGAAAGGGGTCCTCCCGACTCCCCCCCCTCCCCCCCCCACCGCCAGAAATAAAATCCTGGGTTGGAATTTTCCTCCTTAAATCCCCAGGATTCCTATGGTGGATCCTACGGTGGAGAATCTAAAGAAATTTATGAAAAGTTCCCGGAGAAGTTCTCGAAGGCCGTAATTTGCCGCTTCTTGTCTTCTCCGATGGAAGCTGATTTCCTGGTCCTGCTGCGCCAACTTCCTTCCACTTCCCCCCCCCCCCCCCCCCCCCCCCCCCCCCCCCCCCCTTCCCCCCCCCCCCCCCCCCCCCCCCCGCCCCCCCCCCCCCCCCCCCACCCCCCCCCCCCCCCCCCCCCCACCCCCCCCCCCACCCTCCCCCTTTTCCATCTCCTTTCACATAGCCCCCCTTCCCTCCCTCCTTTCTCCCCCTCCCCGCTCTGACCTCTTAAAACAGAGGAGAAAAGCTGGAGAGATAGAAAGAGAAAATACCTGGGAGAATTCTTATCAGGGAGGAGATGGAAAACTATATTCTGGCTTTTACCCGCGAGAGCGGAAATCTCGAACGGCCTCCAGAATTTTGGCTCCGGGAGATAAAGGCTCCGATAAAAGGTAAAATAGGTTGTGCCAATTTGGGAATGTAATCTAATGCAGGGGAGATGCCAGAAAGAAATATAATTGAATTGAATACCAGGTGTGAAACTTAAATGGGGAATATATGTATAAATGTCGTTGCATTTAAATGCGAATCTAGTATATTTGTAGCATGTATATTATCTTTGCATTTTAGTATGGAGATAGAAATGGGGAATACCTTTAAATATCGTTGCATTTTAGTAGGGAGATGTAAATGGGGGTTATGTAAAAGTTGGATGTTTATAGAAAGCCAGATAGGAAATACATATAAATATTGTTGCATTTGTTAACGAAAAAATCTATAAATATTGTTTTATTTATTAACGGAGACATCTATAAAATATCGTTGCTTTTGCAAACAGGAAGATCTATAAATATCGTTGCATTTGATAGCAGGAAAATCTGAATGGGAATTATGTGACTAGTAAAGATTATTCTGATTCTAATGTTACGTGACGAATAAAGATTATTGTAATTCAGGAAGGATACTTCAATGGTGAAAATATAAGGAAGGTTATGATAAGATATATATTTTTAAGTAGTGACCAGGTAAGGAATAAAGATTCTTCTCATTCAAAGATGGAATTTGAAAACAGAAATATTAAAGAAATAAAGACTATTTTAGATTCCGATGAGCACGCATTTATGTGCGTTTGAGTGTTTGTACGTCAATGTGTGTCCGCACTACACTAAAGCATGTCACAAACACGTTGCCCACTTATCGGACACACTTCACAAAAAGCTTGAATACAACTCATCGACGTACTGTTGGTCCTAACCAATACTTCGTATGATCATCCAATAGTTTCTCATTGGACGAGTGGGTTGTATACCCTCCTATCAATTTGGTAATCCGAGTTCGCACCCCGATGCTGCCAATGCGGAACGAGAGGAATTTATTTATGGTGATTAGAAATTCATTTCTCGACAAAATGTGGTTCAGATCCCATCATAAGCTGTAGGTCCCGTTGCTAAGCAACCAGTTGGTCCCTAGCTACATAAAAATAACGAAAATCTAATCCTTGGGGCCAGCCCTAGGCGAGCTGTTAATCAGCTCAGTGGTCTGGTTAAACTAAGGTATATTTAACTTGACGATCATGCAGCATTTGCCAAAGATTCCTCCTCCACTGGCTGCATCTGAACTTGTTTTCATCCTGTATGTGATGTGGCTGAGATAAGCAGACATGTAGTGGACTTTGGCTTGTTTATGCGTCACCTATTCCTGAGTGCTTGTACTAAACACGGCGGACGCTCCTTGGTTTGTTTGTTTGTATGGTGTTTTTACGTTGCATGGAACCAGTGGTTATTCAGCAACGGGACCAACGACTTTACGTGACTTCCGAACCACGTCGAGAGTGAACTTCTTTCACCAGAAATACACATCTCTCACTCCTCAATGGAATGGCCGAGAATCGAACCCGCGACCACCGAGGTGAGAAGCAAACACCAAACCAACCATGCCACTGAGGCGCTTCGGACGCTCCTTGGGACGCCATGTTTAGTACTAGCACTCAGGAATAGGTGACGCATAACCAAGCCAAAGTAGCACCCGTGTGGTTATATAAGAAAGTTAACTGTATCTGGGCCTCTGTCTCTTTATTTGACTTCATAAACTTAATAGTATTGGCTTTGTTTGTATGTACATAGTTCACACACGCATTAAGACCTTCATACGATCCTCCTGTCGCATTCCTGACTTTTTCGACGGTTGGCCTTTGAGACGATGTTCTGTCTGTTTTAAGAGTTCTCACTGACAAGGCGTGATCCGACCTCCAGCTTACTCGGGGCACGTGCTAAAATCTAGGGTCAAATTCAGACGCTTTGAGGCTTTTCCACAGGGCTATCCTATCTGCCCCAACAAGAACAATAACAAAGTGGTTTGTAGGCTTACTGCCCGATGAAGCGAAAATGGATGTTTTTCATTCGAGAGTCTGTTCTGAATAAAACGCAAAGTACAGCCATATCTATTATGCTACTCCGGTTATTATTATAAAAAAAAAAACTCCATAGACTCGTCGAATACAAATGATATAAATGGAAGTCGCATTTTAATGGCTGAATTGAGATAAATCCCAGCGTGTAGACATCATTACTTTCGTGTTTCCATTTATGGGATAATCGCCTTTCCCCCCCTCTCCCGTCCCCACTAACGTTAACGGAGAAACACCAACCCCCAAAAAAAAGAAATCAAACCAAATGAAAGTGAAACTCTTAAGGATCTTTTCTTCCACGTCTCCCTCCGCCGTCTCTCTCCTCTCTCTCTCTCTCTCTCTCTCTCTCTCTCTGCACCGATTCTTTATCGCCGGGAAGGCTAATAGGAATTCTGAGTACTACACCGCCAACACAATACAGTTGTTGGGTTTTTAGCGACGCATAGCGAAAGCCTCTTCCTCCTCTTCCTCCTCCTTCCCGAAGATGAAAGCAGGCTACGCGACGCTGCGAAAGATCACACGAAAAAGATCAGTTACACAAACGTTCGGGGGGGTTCTTGGAAACGTTTCCCGAAGACTGCAGAGGATACTTCCAACTCCGCAGCAAAAGAAGGTCAACGTTCGCGACCTACTTGAAGAAAAAAGGTCTTACGTCTCGGGAACGCGAAGGAAAACGTTAAACTACAGGAATAGTCTTCATTTTCCAAGATCCGTAGGAGAGAAATGACCGGCAGGAATGTGAAATTCCATTACAAGTCTGCCTCAATGAGCCTTGAGCTGGAATTGATTTCCTGTAGGATTCTGACCCAATTTTACGGCTCTGTTCATCTGAGTAAGCCTCGCTCTCCTGGAACGTGACACTATCCAGGATATATATGTTTAAAAATCACAGTAGGTGCATGTGACTCCATTAAATAAGCGAATACCACAGGAATATGACAGGCAAAAATCCTCCAAGCGCTTTCGTCTGTACTAAGACATTGTCATGGAACGTATCTATCATTTTCATGTGGTACTCGCTTATATTATATATATATATATATATATATATATATAGATATATATATAGTATATATATATATATATATATATATATATATATATATATGACAGGTAAAAATGTTCTGTTACAACAGAATTCCATCTAATAAAAGGAGCCAATAAAAAGACCAAAATATAGAGAAGAAAAAGTACTATATTTCAGAACTGCTTGTCTCCCTCTGAAGAGGGAGACGGCAGTCTCTGAAATATAGTACTTTTGTCTCTATATGGGCTCCTTTATTATATATATACCTATATATATATATATATATATATCTATATATATATATATATATATAAATATATATTATATATATAGTGTGTTTGTGTTTATGTGAACCATTGTGATCTCCACACTTCATAAAAGATGCGTCTAAGAATTTCCCAGAATTGTCACTGCCATCAAAGAGGTCCTTCTACTGTGTATAAAACGCCCCCCCTCCCCCCCCCTCCCAACCCCCAAACGCTCACTCCTATATGATGTTTCCTCATCCTCCCAAAATGTGGGTTACAAAAATTCGGGTGGGTCCTCCTCTTCATAAACCCGGCAGCCTCCCACCGAAATGGCATTGTTTGTCCTGTATTCTCGCGAGATATAAATTGGCTTTATTTGATATTTATGTAAGCAATAACACCGTCATTTCCTTACCACTTGTATTCTCGACTACGTCAAAGGGAATAAATTGTAATGCAGACGGATGTTAGACCTCCCGTCCATAGAGCTCAAAATTGGGCTGCTTCTGACCCGAGTTTCGACCCTAGAGGCCGCCAGCCTCGAATCTTGCCTTCGTCTTCAAAGCCGAACTTATACTCAACTCAATCGCGTCTTTTTGGAACTGGGAAAATATCGGAAATTGGAGATTAAAAAGTGCTAACGCTCCTCCCTGGCATCAGGGCAACTGGGTCCCTGCACCGGGAGGCCATAAGGGTCATTTTGTGGAGGAGGTCGGCGGCAGAACGGGTCTTTTTATGCCAGGTGAACGAAACGAAATGTGGGGACCAGAAATGCAAACTTCTTGTTAGCCTTTGTCGGGGAAGTTACATTCAGCTTTGTTGCTAACCCAAGTTTGTTTCTCTACCAAGTTAGAGACTAACTTAGGCTAAGGGCTGTGAAGGAGTTTGACGTGTGGGGTGGTGGTAGGAAGGGGAGGAGGGGGGGGGGGGTTGGATGGTGGAGTGAGGGGGGTAGGGGTGAACACGAACTTTAAGCAGGGCCGATGGCTAAAGGCTTTACCTACAAGTTATTTCTATTGGGGGATATTTCTAATTATTCTCTCTCTCTCTCTCTCTCTCTCTCTCAAGGAGCAGTCGGTGGTACACTCGGCTCCCAAGCCAAGAACCGTCGTTCGATCCCGATAATGGGCGAAGAAGGATGCTGGCGATATGGGCCAGTTGTCTTCGCAATCCAATATGGCACCGTCAACCTAAGCAGGGAGTTTGTTCCCCGCCAGGGTGAAACATTCATCAGATCACCCGGTCCTCCGCATCAAGCACTTAAAATAACTTAATGAAGTGAATTGGGGATTAAAACAGAGTCTTTTATAGGTGTTCCACGGAGAAAGCTATAATTCTCTTTTATTTTGTTCTCATTAATTTTCTAAGGCCTCTCATTTGACCTTTCCATGAAAGGGCTTATGGCTGAGCACCTCTGTATCCTCTCTGTTGACTCTTGAAGTGTCAGAACTGTGTATGATAAAAAACAGCCTAATAAGAATGTTTGCGTTCGTTTTCATTGAAATTCTCTTTGCGTGAGGTAAGGTGATGAGAACAACTTGGGAAAAGAGTTTGCAGGAGCTATTCATTGTTTGGAAAATGAGTTTGAAGGAGTGATTCATTTGTCATCTGTATGATGTAATGGATGCCTAACATCTACAGCCTTCATTTGTCATCTGTATGATATGGATGGCTAACAGCTAACACCCTTCCTCTTTGTCCATCTTTATGATGTTATGTGGATGCCTTAACAATCTTTACAGCCTTCATTTGTCATCTGTATGATGTAATGGATGCCTAACATCTACAGCCTTGTGGTAACTGCTTGGTCCTCTTGACCGACTGTCCCAGTCTGGGAAACCGGAGAGTGTATGCTTCTTCTTCCTTGAGTGCCAAAATGAGGAGGTAATTCCCCTCTCTCCGTCTCACTTGAAGAGGATGTGTCTAATCAAGCAGTATTTCTGGGGTTGATTTCCGTACTAGATGTCGTTCATTGGCAATTTTTATCCATTTTTATCAGTTCATGGGTGCATTTTCAGTGATACTAAGGTATCAAAGCGTCAAAATGAATATTATGCGGAGAATTGTTTATCAAAATCTCCTTTTTTTTTTTTTTTTTTGCATTAAATTACTCATAGGTGGTTTATTGGCTAAAATCATAACGACGCTAGTATACAAAAATCAATCAATTAATTAGTCTACTGAGTGGTTTCACGCATCATTAATTACAGTTCATGAATAACGAGGGGTATGTGCATAATGAACTTTGTAATAAAAGTAATTAAGACATGTTGGAGGTTCCCCTTTCTGTATACTTTGGACTTCAAAAGCAAAAGTTTTTAGATTTGTCAGATATTTATGAAATGTCGATCATGACACTGTCTGAAGTCGCTTAAACGTGTCTTCCATAGCATTTCTGGAAAAAAAATTAATTATCATAAAACCTTAACAGGAACGGGCACTTGTCAGAAAATTTATTTAAGAAATATTGAAAAGATTTAAACCTAATCGGTTTTATGGATATTTATTCTATAATGCTGCAGCTCCCAGTGCTGGTTCCAGTGTCACTACCCCCTTCCAGAACCGAGGCCTGGAAATTGTCGCAAGGAGAGAGAACTGGAAACTTTTCATTTGCCTCTGAGAGCCTGCCACCTTCAAACGAGGGGAAATTTTGTTCCCCCATCCCAAAATCTATTACTTTCTGAAATCGCTCCTTAGAATTGCAAGACTAAAGGCGTCAGTTCAGCTTTTTATATCATAATAATATTTTTCCCCTTTATTCTTACTGCCAAAGGTATTTTAAGATAATTCGCGAACTGAACAAGACTGTCTCACATTTCACTAATACGTTATGATCCAGATCATATTCTGCCCTGTATGGGGTTAGTGTCATCAATGCACCTCTTGCGGAGCACTGTAAACATTATTCAAGGTTTGCAGCATCCCTTCGGCCCCTAACTGCAACCCCTTTCAATCCTTTTACTGTACCACCGTTCATATTCCCATTCCATCTTACACCTTTCAAACCTTCTCACCGTCAGCTTCCGTTCCAGCGCTGAATGACCTCATAGATCCCAGCGCTTGGCCTCTGTCATAAATTCTATATTCTGTCTATCCACTCTATCCTTATTGAACTTCTGGTGTCGAATAAACTTCACAGATATTTTGACAACATTTAAAATCATATGAATGATTGTCTGACGATATCCAGATATAACGATCGAACAATTTCATTTTTATTTTAACTGGGTTCATTACAGTTTTTAGTAAATACAAATAAAATACAAAATAAAAGGACCAAAAATATGATAATGATATCAATCAATATACTAGATTAACTATGAATTAATCAGATAATTTCATAGTTCGGTGGATTGTCAAGATATTTCTTTCGAATGAACATCATGTTCTTTGGAAGTTTGAATTTCAAGTCAGTAGTCCCTTTGCTCCATATGAATAGGGTTCGTCATCTTAATGACCTATAATAATGAAATCCGAGTGGACCTTTCCTGTTTGTCCGCCCCAGGTTGGGGCGGGGTAGGTATGGGATTGAGAGGGTAGGGGAGACATGATACATCCGCCCTCCCCCTGCGAACCTGTTTGTCTGCCCTGGGTGGGGCTGGGTAGGTTGTAGATCAGGAGGGTAGGGGAGACATGACACACCACCCTCCCACTGCGAACCTGTTTGTCCGCCCTGGGTGGGGCTGAGTAGGATGTAGATCGGGAGGGTAGAGAGACATGACACATCCACCCTTCTCCTACAAATCTGTTTGTCCGCCTCATGTGGGGACGGCGTAGGTAGGGAATAGGAGGGGTTGGGGAGACATAAAACATCCACCCTCCTGCAAACCTGTTGGTCCACCTTGGGGTAGGTAGGGGATCGGAAGGCTAGGGGAAACATGATGGGTAGTGCTGGGTTCCAGCGCAGCGTAGCAAGCCCCATGAAGCTCGTATAAATAACAGTAATGTAGAATGATAAAGCTTTGATTGTCCGTTATGATTCCCCTGCATATAACCTTCCCTTGCTTGCAAAGAGGCGGATTCCATCAACACGATTCGTTTATGAGGAATAATCACTGCAAGAATTTGTCTCATCCTACCAAGCAGTTACAATAAGTTTTCCATTAGCCTTTGTGTCCATTTCCTTACGTTTATTTGTAGTTTATGTCAGTTATTGCCAGTGTCAATAAGCTCAGCCCTTTTTCCATATGTTGTGTGTGTGTGTCTGTGTCTGTTGGGGGGGTGGGGGCTGGGGAGAAAAGGTGAAGAATTTCTCCGAGCCTGTGCTAGGTCAGTGCAATAGGTTGCTCTGTAAACTAACGGTCGTCTGCCTTTTTTTCCCCATCTGTTGTGTGTGTGTGTGTGTGTGTATGTGTCTGTGGTGGGAGAGTTGTGGGCGGGGAGGGAGATGAAGAAATTCTCCAAGCCTGGGCTAGGTCAGGGCAGTAGGTTGTCCTGTACACTAACTGTCCTCTGCCCTTAAAGACAGCTGGAGGCCTGTCGTGGAATCGGGCCTCCAAACGCAGCGGGAGTCCTCCCAGCCAAGAGGGATGCTCCCTCAGTAATGAAATATCAACACACGAGCCCCGTAGCCTTTTTATTGCTCTTGCAATGGCGTCATTTTCCATAGCACTCGGCATAGTATGAATTAATTGATTTCGCAGCGGCGCCAACAGCGATAATAATGAATTTGATCATTGTCGTTGCATTGATAAATGCAATAATGATGGGCATTATGTTTTAAATTCATAATGAATTGTGTAGTTATTGTTAATGACGGCCGGCCTCATCAACATTAATCAGTTCTATTGACAGTAAATACGGTGTTTCTATTAGCGACAGAAGAGCATCACGCAGTTTTATTTGGATGTCAGAGTGAATTTCCTTCGCTGTGTTTGTACACACCAGTCGTTTTCGGGATTGAAAGCTCTTCATTTCGGATTCCACGGGTGCATTCATACACGAGTTGGAATGTAATTCTTGACATTAAATTGCTGTTAAACATAGATAATAAAACACTAAACGTATCCACACATTCAAGTACTAACCCGGAGCTCTCTGACCACTTGCCATCTTTTGAATATATGAACTAAAATGCATTGGCATAAGTTTCGGGGTAGTATGTACCATCCCCAATGTAGGGATTCATCTTTTCATTTCGACCCTCTTAGATCACCGTCACTTCTGGTGGGTATGGGCACTTACAATATAAAGTAGAGGCACAACTCACCATATTAGAAATAGATATAGTTGTTCGGTTCAATCACTGGGAATTCACAACCAGATTAGGTCTGTTGGGATAAAGAAAATCAAAGAGTTGCATCCATACATCCATCTGTTCATACTTGCGAAGGGCATCTATCCGAGGATAGGAGGCATTCATCCATCCATCCTTGCAGAGGACATCCATCCTTCGAGAGGGAAACTCATCCAACCATCCCTCCCTCAGTGCTTGTGTTGCTCATCCATCTTTGGTTTTTTTTCTAAAAATTTTACAACACTGCAACCTCTTGGGTAAAATATAATATACAATAAATAAATTGCACTTATAAAATTGCTAGCTAAGCCTTTGGGCAACGCTAGAAGAGTTGTTTGGAATTACCTCAGTGGTCTGGCAAAACTACTCTAAAAAAAATCACCGTGGAAATAAAGAAGGGCTAAAGTCTCGGTTGATATGACGAGTACCAAGGTCCAAATCAGGCTTGTTAATCCATGTAAGACCTTGCCTTGGAGCAAGGGCCCTGTTCTGTCAAAAGTCTGGCTTAATTAATACCATCCAATCGCTAGGCAGCGAAAAGTGAAGGTAAGGCAAATCACGGTGGCTGGGAAGTATCGCTTTGATCGATTGATTGATTGATGGAGTTCTCTGGCGCTGTTCTGATCTATATGGGCCAAGAAGACTGACCGAGTAATTGATTTATTTAGTGACGTAAAATATGAGCGTCGAAAATGGAGAAGTTAATGAAGAAGTTGTTGAAAATCAAATCTCAACCAAAAATGGAAAATGCCCATACAATTCAGCACATTCATGTAGATGTTCTCAGATTAATCGCGAAATATCTTTTGTAACTTATTGAAAAATCAGTCATATTTCGCTAAGAATGACAGTTCCCTCGTCATAATGATAATTATATTATTGGCATCATTGATGTAGACGTTTGTGAATGTGAAAGAGGCTGTAGTAAACAATAACTTCCATTTTGTTCTTTTTGTTTGTACTGATTCGACCGTAATATATCTTCTTATTATAATGGGCGTTTTGTCTGTCCGTCCCGTCCATCTGTCATTCAATCACGGCCAAACGGCTGGTCTTGATGCATAAAACTGGCAGGGTTTTATAGTGGGACCCTCAAGATGGTTTATAATGGGGTTTCATCCTACCACCCCAACCCCCGCCCCCACCCCTCCGAAGGTGGTGGGGGTGAGAAGGGATTCCCTGAAACAAAGCTGGTTATGACCATAGACTTAATCACTTTACGAATTTATCATACATAATTTCAGTATACATATATTTGCTAGTAATACATAATAGAAAAAGCCCTGGCGAAAAGATTGACTCATACTGTCTCAAAGCTGTAGTCAAATTACTGTCATTAGAAATACCCTGGGCTGGAGAACGGCAAATTTAAACGTTGCATTTCTTGCTCGTAGGCTATGGGTGGGAATCACGTTACGTAATAAGACATCTAGATCAACTAATTTTTGGTCAAATTAATTAATTTTCGAACAAAATGGTTTGATTTTATTTCCATTTGTTTACCTCAATAGCTCCTTTAAATGCTGACCCCACGGCGGGGGGGGTGGGGGCTTAGTGCACTGTAGGCATTACTTAACGTTCTTTGCAGTGTCCCTTCCTTATGCCCCTAGCTCTAACCGCTTTCATTCTTTTTACTGTGCTTCCATTCATATTCTCTTAATTCCGTCCTACTTTCCCCCTCCCCTAATATTTAGTTGATTCATAGTGTAACTGCTTTGAGGTTTTCTTCCTGTTTTTAACTGCAAGTTTCCATTTTAGGGCCGAACGACATTGTAGGTTCCAGCGCTTGGCCTTTGGCCTAAATTCTATATTCTAGTTTCTGTTTTTTAAATGTGGCATTGTCAAGATGTACGTGTAAAAGTTTAACACTAAAACTTCAGAGATATCTCACTTTAATCGAATCAATTTGTGTATGTATATAGCGATAGTCTGTAAGTGATAATTAGCCGTCATCCAGCCCGGGCCAGAGTATCTTACCTAAAGGAATATATGGAGTGAGGGTCCCTTTGGCTTAACTGAGTTTTGGGACGGTGCGTAACCTCCCAAGGGTCAGGATGATTAGTCTCGACACTCTCTTACATTACCGTTGTTTTTGAAGGTGTGGACAAACTAATGATAAAAATGATGATAATATTACAATAATTATAATGATTTAAGGGGAGCAAAATTAAAAGGACTTTAACAATGGAAATATTCTTCAAGAATAAAGCTTCTTTTACTGGAGAGAGAGACAGAGAGAGAGAGAGAGAGAGAGAGAGAGAGAGAGAGAGAGAGAGAGAGAGAGAGAGAGAGAGAAGAAGAAGAAAAAGTGTGGAGAGAAGCGGATATTGTGGAGACCTCCTCACCGCAAGGAAAAAAAAATGTTGGGGGCCGAGGGGGGTGGATGGGGGATTTGTTGGGCTCCGGTGTTTGGGGGGTGGGGCGGTGGGGGAGGCTCAGAAGTCGTTCACAAAGGTTTATGATTATGATTTTTCTCCTTTTTTTTACGGGGGTGGGGTTGCGGGGGACGTCTTTATGGGGGGAGTACGTTGGACTGGGAATCCTCCGGGAGGCGAGGCTAAGTGTCCTCAGACCACTGCTAATGATACCAAACGAGGCCCAAACATTACGGGGCGGCATTCGATTGTACTTACCGCTGTTATCCGGCAGTAAGAAGCATTTTTAATGCTTTCGGACTAGGCCTCGTTAGCAGTATATCTGGTAATTATACATAATGCCTTCTTGGATGCTTCGTATATCTTTCGCCCGGCCCGGGACAAGTTATGCAAATGTCCCCTCGCCCGGGAATCTTGCTCGACGCTGATTCCACTCGAGGTGAATTTGCTTGCCGCTAATTTCTCTCTCTTTTTTTTGTCGTTCATTAATTCGTGAAATTGATGGGGCTGTGTTTGTGAATTTTATGGGCCTTCAGGGAGGAGGAAAGTTATCGTGATATTACGCCGCGCTAATTTGCATATTGCATACTGCTAATCATATCTAGATCGCTAAGCATTTCTCTGTCACTGTCTTCACTGAATTAAGGTGCTGTGTGTGTGTGAATCGTTTGAGTTATCGTAAACTGCTCCTCTTTTACCATCCGTCAGTTTGTCATAAATAGCTCCTAATGATCAGCATTCAAGTTGTTCTAATTATCTCCAAAACAAGAACTTTTGATTTATCCTTTATAGCTTCAAGTCCCCAAATGAACCACTCTTTAGGTTATCCCAAATAGCTCCATGCAGTGAGCCTTCAAGTTATCCTCAGTAGCTGCCAAATGACCACCCTTGAGGTTATCTTTAATAGCTCCATGAAGTGAGCCTTCAAGTTATCCTAAAAGCCCTCAAATGACCACCCTTGAGGTTATCCTAAATAGCTCCATGCGGCGAACTTTCGAGTTGTCCTCAATAGCTCCCATATACCCCCTTGAGGTTATCCTAAATAGCTCCATGCGGCGAACTTTCGAGTCGTCCTCAATAGCTCCCATATAACCCCCTTGAGGTTATCCTAAATAGCTCCATGCGGCGAACTTTTGAGTTGTCCCTCATAGCGTCTTCATATACCCCCCGCGGACCCCCCCTACCGATAACACAGACCCCCCACCCACAACCCCGCCGCACCCCCGCCCCCGCCTACCTTACCCACCCCAAATTACCCGCCGTGGTTTCACCCACCACCCACCCACTTACGCCATAAACCTACCCCAACCCCCCCCCGTGGGGGCGTACCCCCCCACCCAACCACCCCCACCCCCCCTACCCCCCCCCTCTCATATATACCGCTGACCCGCCACGCAACCCCTTGAGTTTCCTAAATAGCTCCATGCAGCGAACCCTCAAGTTGTCCTCAATAGCTCCCATATAACCCCCTTGAGGTTATCCTAAATAGCTCCATGCAGCGAACCCTCAAGTTATCCTCAATAGCTCCCAAGTGACCACCCTTGAGGTTATCAAACTTCAAGTTATACTAAAATTCTCCACTGAAACATTTTGAGTCAATTCGTCTCCATTTTTAGCTTTCTGTACAAGAAAACTATCATAGAGATGGCTTTGTCTGTCGGTCCGCACTTAATCTGTCCGACCTAGAGGACTGCAAATAGGTAGGTTGATCATCCATCATACCGAATTGCAGCCTTCAAACCTCAGTGGTTTCTATTCTGATTAAGGTTAAAGTTAGTTGTTATCGTGTGTCAGGCATCACTATAGGACAGGCTACAATCAAACCAGGGCTGAAAGGTTCATGGGCCACAACTCACACAGAAAACTCGAGCGCACCGAAGAAACTTCGGGGTATATTTTACTTGTTTAAAGTTCATAGACTTCAGATTTTGTTGACAGCTATCAGACCAGTCCACAGAAACCAGTCAGTCAGCAAGTTGGTCTGTTGATCAGGTCGGCACTCCAGATTATATCTGTTATTATTACTGTTTAGTACTTCAATAGATGAAACCTATTCACATGGAACAAGCACACGTGGACCACTGACTTGAAATTCAAGCTTCCAAAGAATGTTGGTTTCAACCCCAGGAGGCGCGAACCCACGACATCTGAGTGGTATGCCACGACGCTAACCACTATACCAGCGGACCAGTTAAGAGCAACTGTTAGGTCACTGGCCAAACTGTGCCAGTTCAACCTTTATATCTTAAAGCTATGAAAGGTCAGTGACCTCGTTTTTGGTGCGTTGTGATGTGACATAAGTTACCTATAGTGAGATATTTCCTTCCGTATGTTATAGAAGAATGAATGATTCATTTTGGAAATGGTAGATATTGAATGGAGAATACAGAGGTTGGCAGGTTTTCATCGAAAAAATTGGCCACATTCATAATAGCATATTGTATAGGTTATCCAACTAAAACCCTCCTGATCTTATCCATTTAGCTTTATCATCATTCATCTAACTTTATTCTTCAACGTTCGAGAAAATATGGAATCTGACAGAATAAAGAAAAATTGGCCGTATTTAAATTTGGTGCGTAAAATAGAAATGACGATTTAAAGCCATTTTTCGACTGCTCCTGTCTCATATGAGGCTAGTTTTCCCGAGAGAAAATACGACACAATTTGCTACTCCCGTACATCTGATTAGCCCCAGGACTGAGACACTGAGACTCTTTCTTCAGAACCGGCTGCATTTTTATGTCTTGAGTGATCTCTCTCATCTTGCTATTCGCCTTTTGTCTCTGTCGCGATCTCCTATCCCTTATCGCCCGACAGACAGCCTCAAACACAGCGTCAAGCTTCTGTTCCAATTTCCCAACGGCGCGCGTCCTTATTGCACGCTACACAAACAACACCGCCCCCTCCCCCCACCCCCCCTAACCACCAAACCGGCGGGATCCTTCGCTCAGTCGAACCATCGACCCCAACACAGGCGGCCTTCATCCCCCCCATTGGTCCAGAAACCAGCCTCAACCTCTAGGAATTCCCCCGATGAGAAGTCTGTCTGCCCGTCGCCTAGACGAGCGCCGCGCTTGTGGGTGGCGGCCACGAAGGCTGTTTTCTGCTTTGCAAGCCAATAACTTTTGCTATCCGAAGAATCTCTCAGTTCTTTTGATATGCCCATGAATTTGAGAGGGCTAATCTGCGAGAGGGAATTTTTGAAATGCCTTTTACCCTCCGCCCATAAAGGTATTCCTGATGAAATACTCTTTTTTTTCTCTCTCTCTCTCTCTCTCCACTGTAGCTCACGGAATGAGATCAACACTTAAGCTTTTACGAATGTGTCGCTGCTATCTGAAAGGGTTTGACTAATATACTTATATTATATTATATATGTATATTTATTATATAATATATATATATATATATATATTATATATTATATATATATGTATATATATATATATATATATTATATATATATATATATATATTATATATATATATTTATATATGTGTACGGATATATAAATAAATTCTTCTGTTGAAACAGAATACGTATCAAGTATAAAAGGCCCATTAAAACACTGCTTTAGCTGAGGACTATATTTCGGTATATCTGTAGCTTACATCTGAAAGGGTTAGAATTTTCATGTATTGATATATATAATATATATATATATATATATATATATATATATATATATATATATATATATCTATACGCCCATAGTTGCTTAGTGATCCCCCTCACCAGGTAGACCTGTGCCTCTATTAATTAACGTATGTTTTGAATGATGTACTTGGCGGTTACAAGACTGTAGTGGATGTCAGTCAGGGTAGAGGATAACGTAAGATATCAGCTTCATTTCTGAGAGACTTACTGGAACAGAAGTTACAAATCTTTAGAAGTACCCCATCCAAGTTGAAAAGGCGTTAGGATTGTGTGTGTATATATATAATATTATATATATATATATATATATATATATATATATATACATATATATATATATAATATATATATAATATATTACATAATGCCTTCTTAACTTCTTAAATTCTTTGCTCTTTTTTAAGAATTTAAGAGGGCATTGTGGCTATTATAATTTCATATGTATCTGGTAAAAATGACCAGTAGATTCTATATATATATATATAATATATATATATATATATATATATATATATATATATATATATATATTCATAAGCATTTCTTGCAGTGGGACTGTTCCAGAGGAAAACCGATTTCAGTGGCTAGTGACCCATTCCATTCCTAGGTCAACCTCTCCTTTGTGTGTTGAACGTCTTGAACAGAAAAACTTCCACAACATTACCGCAACATTAGCCCCTTCCTATATCTGCTGAGAAGGCTTATCAGCAGAAAGATGAACCCCCCCCCCCCCCACTCCCTCCCTACACACGCTTTACTTTCCTTTCTACCTTGCAAGCGCCATCTGGCTTCCTCGATATAATATCTCATTGTCTTCAGTACTTACTTTACTAAATCTGTCCAATGCTTCTTAGGATATTCTCACCTCCTCTACTTTCTTATTGATACTCCTTTTTTTCATCATCCTATTTGCTTACCTCTTCTCTACTTTCTTTATTTATTTTTTTTTTATTTAATCATCGCATTGGCTTCCATGCTGTGCACTTGATGACAGCATCTCAAAGCAGATTATGCTCACCAGTCCACTCTGACGTTCTTCTTACCTTGACTTGCATAGACTTCCGAATCACTTCCAAATATTCTCTGACAATCTGTTACATCAAATCCTTATGTTTTCCAGTCATCCATACGAACACAATAATAATCATGGTTTACTAGTAAATGTTACGCCCCCATAAATTGAACTGTCCCAGTTACCTTTACCTATATTGTATGAAAAAAAATGTTCCTCTCAACTAATTCATTTGGAAACGAAGCCAATCAAAAACCTGTAAAATCAGGGTGCCTTACCATTATTGAACCATTTAATTGTCCTCAAGAGCCACTTCCACAAACATTTTCAAAATCTAACTAAGTACATAACCCTTGAGCTGTTTACCTCTGCGTCTCTTGCATCTAACACTTTCAATAGCTTTTCAAAAGCATCTAACACTTTCAATAGCTTTTCAAAAGCATCTAACACTTTCAATAGCTTTTCAAAAGCATCTAACATTTTCAATAGCTTTTCAAGAGACCCAAACAACTCAGAGCTGTATTTGCTTCAAACCCATCTGCTCGCTGCTTTCACTTCCTGTAGAAGTACTTGTACGTGACCCTATCTTTTGTCACTATAATTGAGTTATATTATCTCCTTTTATCATTCACTGATACGTGACCTTATCTTTTGCCACTACAGTTGCGTCTCCTTTTATCTTTCACTGATCTTTTGTTTCCTCATCCAATCACCTGCTGTCCTGATTCCCTCTTTCCACCTTCTTGTACCCATAAGACAATACCTGACACACTCTTCTCAAGTAAATTCATAGCCAGAGTCACCACTTCCTCTACAACTTAGAATTATTTCTTAACTTCTATGTCAAGCCAGTAATGACCAGATATACCTCCAGCCACTCTTCTTAAACTATATCCATGAGCTTGCTCTTCCATCCACCCTGTATTAAAACGTTACTTAGCAATATATAGTAATATAATATATATATATATATATATATATATTTATGCTTAAAAATCACAGTAGATGCACGTGTCTTCAATAAATAAGCGAATACCACAGGAAAATGATAGTCAGAAATCCAAGCGCTTTCGTCTTTACTAAGATATTGTCAAGGAACGAATCCTTGACAATGTCTTAGTAAAGACGAAAGCGCTTGGATTTCTGACTATCATTTTACTGTGGTATTCGCTCTTCGCTTATATATAATATATATATATATATATGTATATATATAATATATATATATATATATATAGCTGATATATATATATATATAATGTGTTTGATGAGTTGCCTTCGTAATCAAAACATCAATGAGGTAAGTTTTAAACATTGGCTCCAGTTCTTAAGAGATGAACGCTGGTAATCATAGCGGAATCTCTCTCTCTCTCTCTCTCTCTCTCTCTCTCTCTCTCTCTCTCTCCATTGCCCTACCTGCTTAATATTTGTTTTCATATGAGAAAAAGGAAACGACGAAGGAGAACAAATCATGGCCGACGACCCCCCAAACAAAATTTCGAGTCTCAGAAATTCTATTATCCTGGAGGGTCGTCACGTGCTCCTGGGGCCAATAAGTTTTGGGGGCCTCCCTGAAGCGGTCGGCCAGGTCAACAGCTTCAAATGAGAGAGAGAGAGAGAGAGAGAGAGAGAGAGAGAGAGAGAGAGAGAGGCTGTGATTTGGTTTGTTCTCAGATCTGCCTTCCACGGGGGAACGCCTCGGGGAAATCGGTTTCTTCGTCATTTGATTTATCAGAGACGATTCAAAACATTTTGCGGAATTCATCTTTCTTTTTTAGTTTCCCGTAAAAGAAAACTTAGATAGAGATGGCTTTTAAAGGTCTGTCCGCCCGCCCTCATTCTGTGTGAGACGTGGCCCATCAACCTTTCAGCGACGGCCCGGTGGTGGCCTGTCCTATTGCAGACTAACGATCATGGTTAGCATTAACCTTATATAGAATAAAAAACCAGAGGCTAGAGGGTTGCAAATAGGCATGGTGATCATCCACCATCCAGTCATCAAACGTACCTAATTCCAGCCCTCTAGCCTCTGTATTATTTTATTCTATATAAAGTTAATGCTAACCATGATCATCTGGCACTGCTATAGGACAGGCCACCAACGGGCCGTCGCTGAATGATACCGAGACCACCAAAAGATAGATCTGTCTTTAGTGGCATTTTTTTTATTGGTTTATATTGCACCGATGAAAAGGGAGAACGGGAAAGTCGATCTTTGACATCCGTTGCTGATAAGTTTATATTGATATGAGGCTCCTTTTATTCCTTGGGGCCGGAGAGTCTCTTCAAGCTTCTTTTGTTTTTTCCGCCGCCCGATTCTCGCAGGTGGCACACGCAGTAGGCCAGCTGCCAGCGTCAAAAAATCACTTCTCATTATGGCACCATTGAACCAGCTGCGACCTTCTGTTCTTAACCCACCCAGAAGTTCACCTTCGGCACCACCCCCCACCCCCCCCACCCTCGATGCACCACCCGAGATCCGCCCTTATTAGGAAAGGGCATAAGGGCTAGATTGCCTGCGAGACTAAGCCGCCTCGAGTGTTTTCGTTCATAAAGGGTCGAGTTGCGCTGATTGCATCTTTTTGCTTCGCTTTTCATTTGGGAGTCTCCGAATCCCTCAAGTGATAAAACAAACACCCCGGAGTAGTTTATAGTCTCTCTCTCTCTCTGTCTCTCTCTCTCTCTCTCTCTCTCTCTCTCATCTCTTTTTATTTCTTTGGACAATGATGTCGTACTTTATCAGGTGGACCTCAGTCGAAGGTGGGTTTTTAACACTTTTGCAGTTTATATAGATTGTGTATTTTATATAGTATATATATATATATATATATATATATATATATATATATATATATATATATATATATATATGTTTGTGTGTGTGTATGTATATATGTGTATAGTATATATATATATATATATATATATATATATATATATATATATATATATATATATATATATTCTGAATTTCTGTCACTCATGACTTTATTTTGTATTCAGAAACATTAAATCACAAAATATCGTGAGATATCCAATTCTCAATACCAAGGCAATGAATTACTCCCGATGGAAATTATCAGTGACAAGTTCTTCAGCCCCTGCCAGGATTCAAACCTGGCCTTCGGTTTCGCAACGACAATAAACAGTCGACAATGAAGTAGACTGTATTGTGACATTTGTAGTAGTTTCCTTTATTGAACTGACATTGTATGGGTGTGAATATAAAAAGCTGAAGCTGTCTGTGTGCAGGATATCTGGATGCAGGTGAACTGAAAGTGTGAGAAATGTGGAGAAAAGCAGGAATAGGATATAAAGATTAAAAAAAGATACCCTAGATGGAAGGATGAATTGAAGAACCTTGAGATGATCTGGTCATGTGAGAAGTATAGATAATTTTTTGTGAGGCAGAAGTAGAGGAAGATTCAGGATGGTTAGCCGAATGGATACAAGAGCTACTGAAAAGAAAGAGACTCTTATCCAGGAAGCGCTTGCAGGACTGTGCTTAAGATAGGAGTGAAGGGTTGATTCTTTTCATGGGTTCATTGCACTGCTGAAGAATTCTGCGTTGCTGTGTGAAGCAGCTTCTGTTATGGAAGTTTACTGCATAAGGAATTAATATACAAATCAGCATTTAAATTATGAATGTGGCAGTAATTGTTGTGTTCCTCCTAGACTGGAGCCACCCCCTATTAAGATAAACAGCTTAATATTGAGAATATATATATATATATATATATATGCGTGTGTATTTACATATAAGTTTCTGAATCACATTGGGACCGAACTCCGGTCTTTCAAATGCGTGACCAGGGCGTTAGCAACTCCTCCACCCTGGACTCTTGAGCCAGAAATATATATCCGTGAAACACATTCCCATGTGTTTAATTTCCTATATATATATATATATATATATATATATATATATATATATATATATATATATATATATATATATGTAAATATATCTGGACATATAACAAATTGAAAATTGAAGCACTGGGCGTATGTCCGAACAGGTTTCGTCTCTATACCTAAGGCATTCTCAGAAACTGGAACGTGACTACAAACATATATTTACATATATTTGTGTGTGTGTGCATGCATTCATATAGGTATCTGTGTGTGACACAATGCACAGATCATACACCAGAGAGAAATATTGTCTATGTAGGTCCCAGGTTGTCTAAACCTCTGGGTATTTGGGTGAAAGTGGCAGCAGAGATGGGTTAAGAGGTTTTTAGACACTCCAAGCGCCTGCACTCCCCAGACCTCCTGCTTTTCAATCAATTCCACTTTACAATAGTTTTGATTGTAAAAGGGTTGCTTCCCCTCTTAGTAAGTATTTGGACGTACGAAATACGCACTTGCCTTTGCTTCACATTTGACTAACCTCCCAACTTTGATATTATTGATCCTGGAGACACAAATCCACAGTAACGTATGTGTACAAATATGTTTAAAAATAAAGCTCTTTGTAGAGATTACCCATACATAACTGTGGATTTGTTTCTCTCTGTAAGAATCACGGCACAGTGAGTATTTTTGAATTAATTACTCCGTTCCTTTGAGGATACTTGTGCAATAATTTTCTCAAAAGCTACAGCTGAACACATGAAAAACAGAACCCCCTCCCCCCTCCCCGTCTTGATACTAGTTACACCTTTCGACTATTTCATAAAATTTTAGTTTACTCTTCACACATTTATTGTCTCGCCCAGGACATTAAAATATTCTGCAGAAAACGCATGTAAAAGGCATAGAGATGAATAATAAGGATTGGTTAAATGTGAACATAAAAATAAGTCACTAAATATGGATATTTAGGAAATATATAACAATAAAATCCCTGTGGATCATATTTGTTCTCCCCAGGTAACAGTAGGGAAGATATGACACAACATCCCACACCCGCCAAACCTGTTTATCCACCCCAGGTGGTGGTGGGGTAGGTAGGTAGGAGAGCGGGAGAATAGGGGAGACATTCACCCTCCTCCTGCAAACCTGTTTGTCTGCCCTGGTAGGTAGGGGATAGGGATGCTGGCGAGACAGCAATGCCAAGTTCCAGCTCGCGTAGCACATACCAACAAGCTAGTTTTGAAATAAGCCACAACGGGCTCTTTATTTTCGATTTTTCACACAATGTGAAGCCTTGATTCTGAAGTGGAGATAAGACTGAGAAAAACCAATTTCCAGATAAGAGATTCGAACGCGTGCTCATTGGTTGCACGAGTTCGAATCTTCAAACTGGATGTTGGGATTCCTCCACTTGATCTTCCTTGAGAAATCAAGGTGTTTTAGTTACCAATGTATCCAGAAGGTTTGAAGAAGCATGAAAGTTTGGGAGAACCTTACTATCTGATGGGAAGAGGAGCTGGGAGAACCTTCCTATTCAGTGGTGAGTAGCTTGGAGAACCATACTATCCAATGGAAAGAGTAGCTGGGAGAGACCCTTTCTATCCGATGGGGAGAGTAGCTAGCTACTAGGAGATCGGGCCCCATCCCCCCAAAAACAAAAGAGGACCCTTCCGAGATTAACACTTGGAGAGATAAAGGAATAAGCAGCTCCCAAGGTCTTCCTTCAAAGTAGTCGTGACATCCCCTAATTTCCCTTGAGAAAAATGCTCCGTTGGGGAACCAGTCGCACGGCTCCCCAAGTCTCCCCATCCCCTCCCCCCCCCCCCGCCCCTAACACCGGCGCTGGGGTGGGGGGAAGATATATGATAAACATCACCACAATGCATCATACAAAAAAGTAAAAAAAAAAATATGTCCTTATACATCACCCGGGCTGTATACACCGAGATATATAGATATACTCGGGTGATATATTATGACTGTGGTAGGTCGGTTTTGCCTCCTCCTACCGTTCCCATCCCCAACACAAGTATCGCCACCACTCCTCCTTCCCATGGGTTGAGGGAGTAAAAAAGATCTCCAATATCGGTGTGTGGAGACTGCGGGCTTTTTAAATAAATCTCGACAAATCCGACCAAACGGATTTAGCTCAAAGGTTCCTTTCTTCGGCGGCAGAAGGAAAAAAAAAAGAAGAAGAAGAAGAAGAAGAAGAGGAAAGAGAAACGGGGTAAGAAATATTCCAGGGGAGGAAAAGACGAGAAATTTGGTCTTGGCGTTTTCAAGAACAGCCCGACGATGATGATGGAGACCTGGAGAAAGGAACAAGGAAATGAGGGGTTGGGAGTGATGGGGAAGGGTTCCCAGACTGTTTTACAGAAACTTCCGTGAAAGGAGAGGAAAAAGGAAAGGAAACTATACGACTAAACTATGAGGAAACGAAACGTCGCGAAGTCTTGAGACTTCTGGACCGTGAAGGAAGAAAATGAGAGAAAAATGCGTAAATAAAAATATAAAGAAATAATCTTAGGAATTTTTGAAATGTGGCAGACACCAAAGCACCAAGAAAATAAAAAAATACTGAAATATGTTTTAATTAAAAAAAAGAATATAGAATAAATAAACATAAAAATAAGTACAACTATAAGAAAATATAAAAAAATAATCATCGAAATTTTTGAAATGGGACAGACAACAGAGGGCCAAGAAGAGAAAATAAAACAAATTCGTTAAAGAAATAAAATATAGAGCGATTAAAACAATAAATGATTACCTATCATATTATCTGAAAGAGAAGCAGGGAATACGTTTTTCTTAACTATTCTAAGTTCACGAAATTTATACTGCAGTTTATTAACTAACAATTTCAATGGCGTGGTCTTTCAGCTTATTATTATTATTTTTTTTTCTTTTTTTTTTTTTTTTTTTTGTTTTTTTTTTTTTTGCTCTATCACAGTCCTCCAATTCGACTGGGTGGTATTTATAGTGTGGGGTTCCGGGTTGCATCCTGCCTCCTTAGAAGTCCATCACTTTTCTTACTATGTGCGCCGTTTCTAGGATCACACTCTTCTGCATGAGTCCTGGAGCTACTTCAGCCTCTAGTTTTTCTAGATTCCTTTTCAGGGATCTTGGGATCGTGCCTAGTGCTCCTATGATTATGGGTACGATTTCCACTGGCATATCCCATATCCTTCATATTTCTATTTTCAGATCTTGATACTTATCCATTTTTTCCCTCTCTTTCTCTTCAACTCTGGTGTCCCATGGTATTGCGACATCAATGAGTGATACTTTCTTCTTGACTTTGTCAATCAACGTCACGTCTGGTCTATTTGCACGTATCACCCTATCCGTTCTGATACCATAGTCCCAGAGGATCTTTGCCTGATCGTTTTCTATCACTCCCTCAGGTTGGTGCTCGTACCACTTTATTATTATTATTATTATTATTATTATTATTATTATTATTATTATTATTATTATTATTATTATCAGTGGGTTGGTAAACATTCATATGGACCATTCCTTAAAATCACCAGAAAACGAAAGCGAAAAGTTAAAAAATCAAAACAGTAACAGAAAACGAATATTCAACACTCAGAGAAACGTAAAAATGTGCAAACATATCTAGAATATGCAGTAAATGTTCTTGAAGACTTGTCAGAAAGACCTACCAACAGGTCTTTTGCAATGGAAGAGATTTCCCAACAGCCTCTTCTCTTTCCAGATCCCCGGAAGCCTTGATGATGGACAAAAATTACAAGCTGGCTGCACACGGGAAGGCTTAGTAAAGGTACTACGTTTCGTCCCCTGGTGTTTTTCTCAAATTTGAAATGAAGTTACTGTTGGTTCTATTTTGTGAAACAAGGAAGAATTACATTGTCAGACAATGATAAAAACGAAGGCGTTGATGGGGCTACTAACCAATTATATATAATAACGACCTGTTGATAAGAGCATTTTCACGTATAAATGATGATAAAAGAATAATTGAAATGATAAAACCGTTAGTCCTTTATGAATAAAAATAGAATAAATGTTCTGATTAAAACAACAATTGCGGACAAAGCAAGATAAAGTAATGAATATGTTAATCTAACGATTAATCGTGTTAAGATACAGGTAAAAGAATCAATGTGCTAAAAAAAAAGACTAATGACTCTAGATGATAAATTCAAAACGACAAAAACAAAAATAATTTGTAAACAAATATGAAAGGTATATTTTATGATAAAGGTAATCATATATTAAGGAACTAGCCTAATAAGCACCTTTATATATACAAAGACAATAAGTGCGTGTACGATTGTTTTTTTTATTTAATTCCTTTATATTTTCTTAAGAATCCACTTGTCATTCTCTCTCTCTCTCTCTCTCTCTCTCTCTCTCTCTCTCTCTCTACACACACACACAAATAATACTTGAAAATAACTTTAAATTAATAAAAAATTTGAGTTTTATATTTTAACTATAAACAAATATTACTTTTTCTCCTTATCCATATCACAAACACTAATGATTTATTAATACTGGCGTTGCAGCAGCAGTGGCCATCAAAGTCTCGAGCCTTGAATTGAATCTAGCATTTAGGCCAAAAGCCTAAACGCACTGGGACCTACGAGATCATTCGGAGCGGAAACGGAAATCGACAGTAAAAGTTCGACAGGTGTAACAGGAGGAAAACCTCAAAGCAGTTGCAATATGAATCAGTCCTGTAATCGTCGTCAATAATCGAGTCATTACAGACCCTCTTCTATTACAGCAGGACGCTGGGGACTCGCTTTTACGTGATACGTACGTAATTGTAATCAAGTTCTTCGAGTTGTAGCATAATATAACTATGAGAACTCTGTGGGTTGAGTGTTGACATAAAATGATGACCCAAAAAGTTTATTTGCATTGAAATTTTCAACAGCTGGAGCGATGTACCCCTCCTCCTGAGACGAGATAAAACTGCAGATTTCGAGAGAGGGATGAGGGAGAACTATAGCCAGGAGCGAAGGCAGCAACATTATTCACCATTAATTAAGGTCCTAGACGCATTCATATCTGCCTCCTCTTCAGCGATGATGAGCCTACCGTATGGAGATGAATGCCACGGCGCCCGAAGCCACCCAGGGGCCGTTAGATGTGCACCGGGAGAGCTTCCCGAAGGAGTGTTAGCGCCGTCGACAATGACCTCCTCCCGCCAATTCTTCTTCTTGGAACCAGCGTCGCCGACGCTGAAAGAAACCTCTGTTCCTCTTTTGTTATTTCTATTTACTGTTACTGAATGGTCCAGCGATACCTCTGACTCACATCGCCAGGGCTTCACAGGCTCCGTCCGAAGAATTCGTCCTCCAATGGGAATTAGAAATCTGAATAAGGTCGGGTTTAAGAAGCTTGGACAGCTAAATCAGATTTGGATCAAATAGATTGGATGATTAGGGGGGCCCAGTTAGTGCCATCAGTGCACCTCGTGCAGCACACTGTAGGCACTACTTGAAGGTTCTTTGCAGCGTGGCTTCCTTACCCTTTCATTCCTTTTACCGTAACTCTGTTCATATTCTCTTTCTTCCATCTTACTCTTAACAACTGACGACAAAGTAACGTTGAAAAGAACAGGCACACTGCAAGCAATAGCTGACCCCTCCGTCTCTCACTCCTGCTTGACGGGCACACTCACGGACCCCCCTGGGTCAAATGTGCGCGCTGGCATAAGCCAGCGCAGTCTCAACCACCCAACCGCTCGGGAAACATAATTACCCGAAGAGATTAGACTTGACACGAAACTCCCGTTGGGGGTTTGGGGGTTGGGGGAGGGGGGTTGGCGGTAGGGGCGGGGGTGGCTGCCCCCTATGACACTAAACACGACTAATCATTTCGGGGCGGAATTTATGATGCAAAGTTCAGCGCTGTCTTACAAGGCAATAAATTAACGCTGAATTTAAGTGCAGGATTTATGGAGGACAGATTGAGTCGGATGCGCATCCATCTTGGATGAGGCAGGCCTAGCTCTCTCTCTCTCTCTCTCTCTCTCTCTCTCTCTCCCTCTCTCTCTCTCTCTCTCTCTCATTACTACGTTCCTTACTACTTTTCTTGTTACCACCTGTATAATTACATAGGTAATTCACATAATCTTCAATTAATTCTCTCTCTCTCTCTCTCTCTCTCTCTCTCTCTCTCTCTCTCTCTCTCTCTCTCTCCCCGAACTTATAGATCAGATAGAAAAAATAGGAATCAAGGGGAAACTGCGATATATGGGAGAGACATAAATCAAGGAAAAATTTATGAGAAATATAGTAACTCAGAATGTAAATTAATAGCGGTAGAATCTGAATCTGAAAAATTAGTGAACATCGTAATATATAGACCCCCTAATACTAAAGAGTTTGTCACAGTAATAGAAAAATTGGATGATATATGTAGAAATCACAAAGGCTGGAATATAATCCTATCCGGAGACTTTAACTTTCCTTTCGTAGTTTGGAAAGAACGAATAGGAGATTGTGGTTGTATTTATACATATAAAAAAGAGAGTAATAGTAGTGCAGAAGATAAGAGGCAGTTCGAAAAGCTATTAGATATGCTACTAGAACACAACATTTAACAAATAAATCACCTGCCAACAAGAAAGGCTAATACTTTAGACCTAGTATTTGTGAACGAGGTGAATTATATTTAAGAAAAAAATGTGCATAATAAGAGTATTTCAGACCATAATGACATAGAATTAACAGTCTGTTCCAAAGCAAGTGAAAACAGAGATAAGCAAGAGATGAAAAAGTGGGAAGGATATAGTAAGAATATAAAATGGTCAGAAATAAATGAAGAATTAAACAAAGACTGGAAAAACATATTCGTAAGTGATGATATACAGGTAAATATGGGTGTATTATATAAAGTATTAGAGAAGATCGTGGATAAGTATATACCGAAGAAGAAAAGTAAACATCAGTCATGCATACCAAGAGACAGAAGGATCTTGTTTTAGAAAATCAGAAAGTGGAAAAAAGGTCTTGCAAAAGAAAAGAATGCATGGAAAATGATGGAACTAAAAAGTAAGATAAAAAATGCAGTACAAATTATTATACAATCAAAAGAAAATTAAAAACGGGACTTAGAAGAAAAAAACCCTAGAAAATGTTAAGCAAAACCCCAAACTATTGTACTCATATGAGAAAAAGATGAATAAAAGACGAGTAGAAATAGACCCTCTAAGAAATGAAGGGAGATTAACGAATGAAAAAAAAGGAAACATGCAACATATTAGCAGAAAGATATAAGAGAGAATTTACCCCTAGAATTGATAATGAAAATAATGATGCAGAAATAAGAGATGAAAATAGTGACAATTTATCGGACATAGATATTAATGAAGCCGATGTTGTGCAGGTTATAAATGAAATTAAAAATTGATCAGCAGCTGGACCAGATGGCGTCCTTGCTATTTTGTTAAAGAAAGTAGTTCATTCTATTGCAAAGCTGCTCACAATATTATTAAGGCAAAGTGTAGATACAGGCAAGATTTATGATGAACATAAATTAGCATATATTACCCCTACTTTCAAAAGTGGATCAAGACTAGAGGCAAGTAATCATAGGCCTGTGAGTCTAACATCACTTATTATAAAAGTGTATGAAAGGGTAAAGAAGAAAAATATTATGAAACATTAAAGAAAAATAATTTTTTTTAATATAGGACAACATCATTTTGTACCTGGAAAAAGTACACAAACCCAACTGTTAGTCCACCGTGAGAACATATATAAACATATCATAAACAGAAAAGAAACAAATGTGATTTACCTAGACTTTGCAAAAGCTTTTGATAAGGTAGACCATAATATATGAGCGAAGAAAATTAGAAAAAATAATATAGTGGACAAAGTAGGAAGATGGATAAAAGAATTTTTACAAAACAGAAAACAAGTAGTGATTGCAAATGATGAGAAATCAGATGAAGCTAAGGTAATGTCCGGTGTGCCACAAGGTACGGTGTTAGCTGCATTGCTGTCTGTTATTATGATTGCAGACAGATAGTAATGGTAAGGACTCGGTAGTGAGTAGACAGGAATGGTAAGGACTCGGTAGTGAGTAGTTTCGCTGATGACACAAGAATAAGTAGAGAAATTACTTGTGATGAAGATAGGAACTCGCTACAAAGAGACCTAAACAAAATATATGAATGGGCAGAGGTAAATAGGATGGTATTTAACTCTGATAAATTTGAATCAATAAATTATGGAGATAAAGAAGGAATGCTATATGCATATATGGGACCTAATAACGAAACAATCACAAATAAGGAAGCCTTTAAAGACCTTGGAACATGTTATGCAATGATCAAATAGCAATTCTATTGGCAAAATAGTAAAGCAAAAATGGGAATGTTGTTACGGCACTTCAAAACAAGAAAAGCCAAACACATTATAATAATAATAATAATAATAATAATAATAATAATAATAATAATAATAATAATAATAATAATAATAATAATAATAAAATAATAATAATAATAATATCCTTTATTTCAGCTCAGGGCCATATACATAGAATATACAAAATGCAGACAGTAACATACACAATCTAGATACATGAGACCACATGATAAGAAAAAAAAAGAATAATCGGCACTTATCCACCAAATAGCTGAGGTAGCATAGAAGATAGTAATCATAATACTGGTAATAACAGTAGTAATGTTGGTGAGAGAAAAAAATGCATTGAAAGTTATAACAGTTAGTGCACAAATTATAAACTTAAATTTCATGTAGAGACTTTGGGTGGTTACAGTATTCAGGTCCAGAGAGCTAAATACGAAAATTTAATGTAAAAAAAACTTTAGTTTGATAATATTCACAGTAATAATGAAAAATTGAGATATCAGCAGTAATTATAATATTAATGACAGAATCTGCAGATGGCATCTTTCCAATACAAAGATTAAATCCTTTAGGGGACAAAGGCCTCATTTTCCCATTTTTCCCGCAATTTACATCATCTTCTTGCTTCACTCCTTAGGATGCTTTGTATGAGCGAGTTGCTGCTGTTTCTCACTCGGGTTACCAGACTGGACATTGTTCGCCTTACAATGATTTTCAAATTGTCCAGGTGGTTTTCTATGAACATCTGTGTGGCGGAGTGGTAGCGGGGAGTGTTTATGAGGCGTCTCAAAATGTCATTGTGCACAACAGTGATACGTCTCTTGGTCTCTCGAGTATAGCTCGTCCAGAGGGAGCACCCATAGATACTGTAGCAGTACGAGCGGAAGAGCAGCAGTTTTACGTCTCGGTGACAGAAGGCAAACCTCCTTGCAATCATGTTGCCAGTTACACATAGCTTACGATGCCTCTGTTCAATGTCTGCCGTATCTTTTAGGTCATCGGTGATAATGTGACCCAAATATGGAAATTCGTGCACAAATTCCAGCGGATGGTTTCCGAGGAAAATTTGTGGTTCTGCAATATGCTTAAGCGATCTCGGGAGCAGCGACATGCACTAGGTCTTGGTTTCGCTGTAAATTATATCAAATTCCTCTGCATATTGGCGGCAAGTGTCGATGAGTTGTTGGAGACCTTGCACTGATGGGGAAATCAAAACCATATCATCGGCGTAACAGAGGTTGTTTATAGTTGTTTCATTGACAGTGCATCCGATTGGGAGTGAGTTCATTTTGACATTCAAGGCATCTGTGTACGTATTAAACAAGTATGGAGAGAGAATGCCCCCTTGCCGAAGCCTGTTTAGGGAGCCGAAGGTGTACGATAATACGTTACCCCATTTGACACAGAATTGCTGTGTGGAGAACCAGCAATGTAAATTGCCAATTAGAAATAGGGGTGTGCCTCTTTCATGTAGCTTCAGGAAGAGCTTCAGGTAGTTTACTCTGTCAAATGCTTTTCTCACATCCACAAAACAAAGGAAAACAGGAGAGGCTGACGATAGGTAGTAGTTCAGCAATTCTTTCAGTATGTAGATGCAGGTGTCGGTTGAGTTGTTTGCTTTAAACCCGAACTGGTCATCAGTGGTGTGTAGAAAGGGGAGAAGTCTCACTAGAAGAACCAACTCAAGTATCTTCGATGCGATCGTTGTGATTGCAATCGGCCAGTAGTTGCCAGGGTCAGCTGCATCCTTTAGCTTGTTTTTTATTAATGGTATCAAGTGAACTAAGAGCAGGGAGTCTGGAAGAAACTGGTGAATTATGCATGAATTGAATAGGGCAGCTAGCAAAATGTAAGTTATCGGATGGCAGAATTTGAAAGCCTCTGCGGGAAGACCATCACAGCCGGGCGATTTATTATTAGGTAGGCTGTTTATGGCATCGCTGATGTTACCTGGCATACTACGGTCTGCAAAATGAAATTGAATGTTGTCAGTAAGGAGGTTATCTACATCCTTTCGAGAATCCTGATCATTTATGCAATTCAGGATATTGTTGAAGTGATCGCCCCACATACTTGTGATAACCTCGTCTCTGACTGCTTCCCCTACTCTCTGTGATAGCTTTTTAGTTTTGGGATTCAAGGACTGGATATCTTTCCAAAGACGAGAATAATCACCAGATTCTAAGTTTCTAGACATTGCATCGGCTCTTAGTTGTTTTTCATTTAATCTGCAGTGCTTAAAAGCAAGTTTGAACTGAGCTCTTGCCTGTGTCATTAATAATGTAGAATGTCCTTCCCTCGGGCTACCATTTTGCGCCCACAGTAAAAACATTTCTCGTGAGTAAGTGTACAGATCTTTAACCAAGTCATTCCATCCAGGTATATTATGAGAATTACCTTGACGAAATCTACAGGCAGCCCTGCCCGAAGTAAGCATAGCAGAGATTATGTTCGAATAGAATTCATTCAAATCCCTCCTGTGGTGGTCATTTCCACAATTTGTGTTTGTACAAAGTAAGGCGTCTGCAGGTTGAACTACTGACCGCAACCTGATTTCTGTGGCCGCGCTAAAGAATCTGGTTTTCTGTTGGTTTTTAAAATCCCAGTTTACGGCTGGTGGGCGGTCAGTAAGGGGGTTCACGGTAGGGAGGGATGGGGTACTGAATGACACTTGTAATGGGATGTGATTGTAGCCCGTTGCAAGATCGTAGCAAATATTGCAGTTCATAATAGAATCATGAAGTTGTGGGCATGTGATGCAGTGGTCCAGCCAGGAGGTTGTAATTGTGTCCGCTCTATTGTGTACATATGAATAGGAGGAGGGAGGGAGGAGCATTACGTCGCTAATTTGGAGAGCATGATTTTGACAGAAGCGAGTAAGTTCATTATAAAGTTGTTTTGTGGGGTGGGAATTAAGGTCCCCAATTATACAAATATGATCAGCAGGAGAATCGTGAACAATACTGTGTAACTCCCCTAGGATCATGCAGTAATGATCGAAATTATTGTTATTTTCCCATGGTACATAAACATTAATGATTAGGATTTTAGAGTTCCCTACTGTCACTTGAAGCCCCAGGAATCTGTCACTCCTGTAGGTCATCACCTTTATCATATTGTCTAACGATTTGTGCCACAGGAAAGAAAGGCCCCCTTTCGGGCGACCGGCTATGATTTGATCTATAACTTGCATCGATGAAGTCTAGAAGGTTCTGAAGTCTTCATGTACTGAATCGCAGATGGTAAAGTCATGTGGCCAGAGGAGCATTTCATGCAATGCAATGATGCCTTTGAAGTTTTTGCAGAACATGTTTAGAAGAGGAATGTTCTGCTTGAGGCCAAAAATATTCCAAGAGATTATGTCTAATGTATCCATGGCTACTCACGAAGATGGGAGATGAATGCGCTGATCACTTGGGTGGATGGGAGGTTAGCCAGGGGGAGTAGGCAGTCACTCGCTGTGGGCGGTTGGCTGGCACTTGCGGTGGAAATGACCCCGGTTGGGGTGTCAGTAAGTTCCCCTGGGGGTGGTTGGTCCTGGATTAGGTTATATCGTGAAACTAATATACCAGGACCGAAATTCTCGCCTTTAAGAACGTCGAGGTGTTGAAATAGGCAGGTAATCCTGTAAGCCACTTTATGTTTACTTCTGCATGGGAGTTCGTGAGATGTAAGTGGGTCAGAGCCAGTGAGAAACTTGACTCTCTCCACTATGGCGTCTAGCGTCACCGATGAGCGTAGATTGTGAATTACTATGCGGCATCTCTTCTCAGGTGTTGGGTGAGGTGAAACGCGAATGTTAGGCTCCGGTCCAGCAGCCAAACAAGATGTTCTTCTCTTCTTTCTGCTTGTTTGTATCTGCCAGCCGCCAGACCCCTCATGATCACTCTCATCTGCATCCACGATGGGGGGTTGGGGGGGAGAGATAGGCTGGGGAGAATCACGAGGGCTGGTAATCATCACAGGAGATCTATCTTCCGCCGGAGGCACTGGGGAGGGAGAAGAAGTTGGGAGACTAACATTCCCCTCAGAATGGTTCTTAGGTGATGGGGGCACTTCCGTGTTGCTGGGAGGCGAGGAAAAACTGGATGCCGCATTCATAGGAGTCTGGTGGCTATCTGTGAGATTGTCTATCGAATCCTGCACTCCTTTGATCACATCCCAGATCTGTGCGAGATTATTTGTTTCCACAGCTTTAAGACTGTCTAGGGATTCCTGTAGTCCTTTGATCACGTCCTAGATTCTTGAGGATTTATTATTTGTCTCCTCGATTTTTTCAGAGTTTTTTCCAATTGTTTCTGAAAGTGATTTTGATGTTTGGAAGGCATTTTCTGCCGTGTGGTACACCGCAGGTAGGCTTAGGTCAGCAGTCCCCTTTGGAGGCAGATTGTAAGGGTCATCGGCATAGATTTCCACTTAGTGATATATGATATTTTCTTGTGAGAGAACAGGTTTTTCACGGATCGCTCCTTGAGAATACTCTCTGGTAACAGATCTTTGCATTTCGTATATGCAACGTTAATTTCCTCATCAGAGAAGACATCACTGACAGATAGTATAGCGGACTCAACGTTGGAACGGTTCGAATGGTATTGTATGAGGTAAAGACAATTGTTCGCGAGTACGGAACTTGTGTGTGGGGCACAGGCACCAGTAGGTGCCAGGGTCACTTGCACAACGGTTGGAGGTTGGTCGGATGACATTTTTGTGGTAAAGGAAGGGCCAAACACTAACGCATACACTGCATTCTTTTACCCATTTCCCAGGACCAATAGGCCTCGAGTAGCTGTGATTTGAAAGATCTCTAAGGCACTGATTGGAGCAGAAAAAATATTAGTATATCTGCAATTGCACAGCACTCTCCGGCTTCCCCGCCAGGTATTACGTGGAGACACTATTAACACATTGCTTACTATAAGAGGTATAAATACCATGGGCGATAAACCCTTCTTTTCTGTAGAGAAACGCGAGAGAGACCTCCAACACATCAGCCCCCATGCACTGTTGATTACAAAATGTATGTACGTAGTCCACTTGAATATTGCAATATGATATGGTACCCAAACTACCTAAAGGATATTGCACACATAGAGAGTGTGCAAAGGTCATTTACAGCTAGAATAGAAGAAGTTAAGGATCTTGACTACTGGGAAAGATTACAATCCTTAAAATTATATAGTCTAGAAAGGAGAAGAGAACGCTACATGATAATAAAGGCATTCGAAACATATATGAGGAATTCCTGAAAACACCATGGAGCTAAAAATATCAGGAAGAGCAAGCAGAGGTAGATTAATAGCGCCCAAAACTATACCAGGAAAACTAAGGAAAGCACACAGGACATTAATCCACCACGCACCAGCATCGACAATGCAGCGTCTATTCAATGTGTTGCCAGCTCATCTGAGGGACACAACAGGAGTGAGCGTAGATGTGTTTAAGAATAAGCTCGACAAATATCTAACCTGCATCCCAGACCATCCAAGATTGGAAGATGTAAAATATACCGGAAGAAGCATTAGCAATTCTCTGGTAGACATTAGAGGTGCCTCACACTGAGGAAACTGGGGAAACCCGAACGAGCTGTAAGGTAAGTTAAGATAAGGTCTCTCTCTCTCTCTCTCTCTCTCTCTCTCTCTCTCTCTCTCTCTCTCATTATTACGTTTCTTCTTACCACCTGTATAATATAATTACATATAATTCACAACATCTTTAGTTAGAATTATGGTCTTATATTGTGTATCCAGAATATTCACTGTCGTAATTTACACCATTAAAGCACGTTTTGTGTGTATATTCACACATTCTCTCGTATTTATATTCTTCAATAAGATTAATTGAGTTAGTCTGTACTCTGTCAATAGCACAAATTATTTTATTGTGTGTTTAAATTCCTAAGTACAATTGTTGGATTTTATTTCCGGAAATTGAAGCGAACAAAAATTAAAACTATTTACTTGGCTAGAGTTGATTTCAAAAAGCTACTAAATATATTCAAGAGAATAGTTTAGTTCCAGAACTGTGAGACATTATGTAGAAAATATATACAAGAGAATAGTTTAATAGTTTATTTCTAGAACTGTCAAACATATTGCAGAAAATATATTCAAGAGAATAGTTTAGTTCCAGAACTGTCAGACATTATGTAGAAAATTTATACAAGAGAATAGTTTAGCTCCAGAACTGTCAGACACAATATAGAAAATTTATACAAGAGAATAGTTTAGTTCCAGAACTGTCAGACACAATATAGAAAATTTATACAAGAGAATAGTTTATTTCCAGAACTGTCAGACATAATGTAGAAAATTTATACAAGAGAATAGTTTAGTTCCAGAACTGTCAGACACTATGTAGAAAATATATACAAGAGACTAGTGTAGTTCCAGAACTCATAGACACAATGCAGAAAATATAATTACAAGAGAATAGTTTAGTTTCAGGACTCATAAACATAAATTTAGACATTTCATGGCAGAACAACAGCTATAAATACAGAGAAGTCGTAAGTACGAAAAAGAAATGGACCACGCCTTTCATTTCAAGACCCGATACCCGAGCGCTATACAAAATAATAAAATAAAATAAGATACAAAAAAAATAGTCGTAGCAGAGAATCAGCGCATTAATAGAATGGCGGCAATGCATCCATGACCATGTAAAATATATCCAAATTCATTTCTGGCCCTCGCTATATCCATAATTCGATTCCATATCCCATTCTTCACTGGTGGAAAAATTCCGAATTTATTTCCCCGTCAATTCCAGTCTTGCACCTCCCCCAAAAACTCCTACCTACCATTTCTCTCTCTCTCTCTCTCTCTCTCTCTCTCTCTCTCTCTCTCTCTCTCTCTCTCTCCTTTTTTTTGGTTTGTACCAGCAGCACATGTATTCCCGGATGGAACAATTCCTATTCCAAGCCCCGATTCCCATGCGTCCTGTTTCCGCCCAGATTCCCAATTCTAGTTCCGTATTCCATTTCTCCAATATCATTGCCAAGGACGCATTGGTTTCCCATCTTTTGTGTTACACCTAAACCCTCTCTTTCACTTTTATATATATATGTTCTACTCTCTCTCTCTCTCTCTCTCTCTCTCTCTCTCTCTCTCTCTCTCTCTTCAGTCCTGGAGCATCGTATCCCCTCTAAAGTCATGCAAGAAGCAACTTCCGTCTTAGATTTCGTTTTCGACTCGGAATGAAGTTCCCGAACTTCGGAAATAATGTAACAGAGCAAAGCGTCAACGCATTTTTTCAATGTTCCAGCCATGTTGTCACATTGAGGGCAGAGGACCGTGCGAAGAATTCCAGAACAAATTCGGTTCCAAGAAGCGAAGTCTGGAAGCGCCGAGGACGCACTGTAACTCCTGCAACATATTCTGTTGCTTTTCAAAATCAGTGACTGGAGAGGAAGGAAGCTCTCTCTCTCTCTCTCTCTAGCCCCACCTACCACTTCGTCTTGCTCAGCCTCACTTTCACAATGATTTCTGAGCTTCGCCAAGTAAAAAAGTCACTCGCTGACGACAAATTTTTCAGATGCAAATCTGCAACAAGAGAGGGGAAAAAAACGGGCATAATAATACGCTTTGGAAAGAGGGAAGTTCAACCTTCATCTTGGCATTGAGACATACATGACTTTTATCAGAGTCCTCTCAGGTAAGGGCACCAAAATATTTACAACCAACGACTTTAGAATAAGGGAAGTTCCCTCCTCGTCCTGGCAGTGAGAGAAAGTGTACTTCTGAGTCACTGAGACCAGGATGCTAGACCAGTAAATGCCTCACAGTCAAGGGAACTATGAGATCCACAGATCTACAAGAGCAGCAAAGATGCACTACAGGTATCATAACACCAGACTTATTTCAGGGTTAAAGTTAAGGTATTGGCCTATATTTGAAACACATGTAAAAGCTGAAATAGCAGCTGATAAGCTCATTCCTGGTAAACCATCAGTAGTGGTGGTGGACAATGAAAAAGGTTCTGATCCCAAGATGAGAATAACACTCTGGCCAGTCATTTTACCTCTACAATACTTGTTCATAGAGTAAAGGGGAAAAAAGGGTGCAAACGAGAAGTGCGTGTGCAGAGAGAGAGAGAGAGAGAGAGAGAGAGAGAGAGAGAGAAGAGAGAGAGAGTGAGAACACTTAGATGATACATATGCAGATAATTTTTTTTCACATTTTGTAATTGATATATAATCAAGTAAGTCCGTTACACGTTAGTATTTCTTAACCTATTTGGTAATGAATGTCACGCTTGGTTCCAGAGACTGAATTTTGGCAATGAATGCTATATCTTCACTTGTTCATCATTCCATCATCAAAGATGCAATATTGACGACGCTAAAGTGCCGCGTTTAAAGATGACGTTGACAATAGTTATATTTTTTAGTGACGTGTTTCAGATTTTGCCATTCTCTCTCTTCTTCTTCTTCTTCTTCTTCTTCTTCTTCTTCTTCTTCTTCTTCTTCTTCTTGGGCGGTGTGCATATTCCAGCCTCGACACCAAATAGAACCACAAAATTTGAATAACAATTTCCCGTTCAATATGGCAACTCACGACCCAAAGGAATTCAGGAATATGCAAATTTTGGTCGGCGCACAATTGATCATAAATTCTTGAAGAGCAGAGAGCCAAAATACGAATACGAATATGTGGTTTCTGTCTGCCTGTCTGTCTGTCTGTCCATGCGTCGGCACCTCGTTACTATCGCTTGATGCTGACAAAACTTTGCTCTCCAACTCGCAGGCTTAAGAGGATAGCAAATGGGAATGTAGTAAGATAAAACTTAATATCAGGCTTTATTTGATACAGACACTCATTTGTATATGTATATACATATATGGCAATTTTTATCTGTATGTGTGTCACTATGCACGCCCAGATTATGAAAGCAATCTGTCGCAACATGTATACGCCTGCCGTCGGGCAGCGGTGACTGACTAAGCCAGTCAGTGATGCTGTAGCATTGGCTGGGGAAAGTTGTTAGTCCAGGTCATTTAGAAGTGAATGTGTGTTTGATAGCAAATGCCACGAAAGAAAATTGAAACAACAGAATGGTTGCTAGGTCCTTCGCCACAGTCCTTTGCTAGCAGTCTGCTAATAAATTACTGTGCATCAAAAGGCCTAGCAACCTCTCCGTTGTTTTATTTTTCCTTCATGGAAGTTGGTGTTATTATATACATTCATCATGTTCCATCCCTTTGTGAGTCACTATACATACATAAATAAATTTATATATATATATATAGATATATATACTATATATATATATATATATATATATATATATTATATATATATATATGGTGGATCCTGGATTACCTTCCTACGAACAACACAAGTCAGTTTACATCTACATATCTATGCAGGTAATTTGCTTATCTAACAACTTATAACAAGTTAACTATAAGTTTTATCTTAAAACAGGTGACAACCACCCACCCTTTAGCATCTGCTTACAATTGTTTAGCCCAAAGTATGTTTAAATATTGCCCATATTCTTTAGAATACCTAGCAAATGAGATGCAGTCTTTTTGCTAACGTTGATGTCAAATCCAGAAGTCATCTATAATTTCCCCCATACTCCTTTTAGTAAAGAACTTCCACTTTTAACGACAGCAGGCTGATGGAATGACTGTCAAGGGAACTGGATAACTTGGACCGGGTAGAGAGCAGTAGATTGTTAGGTTCTCTGGCTGTTGATAGACTTTGGAATGGAGGACAGCTAAGGAATGAGTTTGAAAAATGAGCAATGTTTGGCATTTGGTCTCAAGTCTATTTATTCCATTGCCTGCCAAGCACGTCCCATGGTGTCAAATATTGACATTATAAAAGAGGGTCAAGAAAGCAGAACCAAAGCCCTTGGAACATTACTCACCATCGTGAAGATTGAATCAAAGCATGTTTATCCTGCATATTTGCAAAAGCCCTGCAGTGAGAGACTAGCTCTGAGCAGCACAGTGGTGAATCTAAATGTGGAACTTAATACCCAGTATTAAGTTCCAGATATACACAGAAATAGAGACTGTAAGAACACCACACAGGGTTATGATTCCACTAAATTCTGCCTCTTGGGGTGATACATTTAATTTCTTAGAGTTTTGCATTTTATATGCTGTGTAAGAGAACATAAGTTTGGATAGTTTCAAGACAATTTAAAGTCAAATTCATAATGGAAGAGATGAAGAGAAAATAAACAAAGACCTTGACTTTTGCGCACTTCCATGGGTAAGCACAGTATAATACGGGTAGATTTTAGGAACAAGGCACAATAAACTGACTGAGCCTGTACTTAAAATTTGAAAGTGATAAAACACAAACATAAGTGGGCTTACCAGTTGATGATACTACTCAGGCCACTGGAGGCACGTGTCAGAGTGTATGTTTTACTGACTAGAAGGTATTTCCATTATCACAAGTATTCCAGATCTATGGTGGTTTCTGGTTCGTGAGTACCCTGCAGAAAACAACTAAAAGAACACGTCAACACGTAAATTGAACTGTACAAAATCAACTATGGTACCAAAGAAATGAAGGACAGTAAAAGCAAAAGCAATGTTGACCTACTGCAGTATGTCTAGTGAATAATTTGATCACATAAAAGTTTATGAGTGAACTCGTGAGAATGAATTTCAGGAATCTTCCAAATTTGGTGATATGAGCGTATACAGAAAAGAAACTTCAAATTACCTGGTTCCGATAACATGAGAATACAGCATTAATTCATTACACGTGTGCCTTTGAATTCAAGACTGGAAAATAGAAACTGTTTTACTCCCAACTCTACTACATCTGGAATGCAGCTACAGTCTGTGCAAGTGGAAATGATTGTTTTTTGGAATTTTCACAAGAAAAGTTTTCCAAAAACTCCATGATGGATAATAAGGATAGCATGGAACGTTTGGGATTATAGCAAGGTAAGGAGAGGGAATAAAAACAATAAAGTTGTAGTGAAGGGGAGAATGAGACTAGTTATGGTACAGTTGTGTGGCAAAAGAGATCAGGTAAAGGCGACCAGGAGTATGGATAGGGCAGTCAAGAAGGAAGTGATAGGGAAAAAAGTTGGCAAGTAATTTCAGTGGAAGGGGAAGGTGAACAAGGACTTTGAGAATTCGCTACAGAGAAGTAGGTGCAGAGAGAAATGTTTATGGACAATGAATCCTGAGCATTACATATAAATGGAGAGATGCCATCTGAAGTGGAAACAGTGAAAAAACCCTGCTGAATGCTTAAAGCCTGGTACACACTATGCCATCACGTATCAGCTACGTGATGCAGTAGTGGTGTTGAAAAAAATTAATAGCGGCCAAACTGTACTGCAACACTGCTCACATTGTTCTCGCAGTTCAGCTATCAACGGCAGATGTCTGCCGATGATGTACTTTGCCAGGAGACTCTACTGTGGGGTGTAGTTGCTCTGTGTGCTGCAAAAAAAGAAACTTTTGAGGAAGAAACGTGGAACCTTGTGGTGTAAGCAATGGCTTTCTCGGCAACTTCTGAAGGGAAGGTTCTATGAAATATTTTTGGACCTGCAAGTCGAAAATCCAACAGACTTTGAAAATTACACAAGAATGCCAATCCTTGCATTTTATAAATTGTTGGAAAAAATTTGAACCATATATCTGTAAGCAGGACATCAGCTTTCGAGACAGCATATTACCAGGAGCTCGTTCTTGCAGCTGGAGGATCGTATGCAAGCCTCCAATAATCAACCAGGATTTCAAACAGAGCCTCGGTCTAATCATCCCCGAAACCTGTAAAGCCATCTATAATGTCCTTAGGGAGTATTATTTGAAAGTAAGGTTCAAATATAGGTACAAAGTACACAAATATTTTTTTATTACAAGAAATGCAGCTCATCAAAACACCATAAGTTCGGAGCTCCAGACTTCTGTGATGCTTTGATTGCAGACATTTCCTTGTAGAATTGTGTACAGCTTTTTAGTAATGTCTTCATTCCGCAATGTACAGTTTACAAAACTCGATAACTATGATTTTATGGTTTCCAAGCTTTCACTCCTGATGTTTCTCATCTTGTAATGCTTACATTTGATGTTCCAAACAGATGGATGTTCCTTCAGTAATTCAATAAAATGTATTAGTCCTTGTCCTCTCAAGGGTTTGGCGGTTGGTGGTGAGCGGACATCCTCTCCCTCTGAACGTTGGTGCATCACTAAGCTGCGCAATGCAGCTACGTGTTGAAAAAACCGTTTTTCAACACATCCATCTAACACTGCGAGCATCATGATGCATAGTGTGTAAGGGTCTTTGCAGCGTCCCTTTTAGACCCTGGCTACGACCCCCATTCATTAATTATTTCATAGTCCAACTGCTTTGAGGTTTTCTTCTTGTTACACCTTTCAAACCTCGTCACTCTCAATTTCCCTTGCAACGATGAATGACCTCATGGGTCCCGGACGAAAATACTTCCAAACGTTCACATAGAAGAATCTTGTGAGCCTATGATACAAATGTATGTACATGCTAAAGCATACACGATGTAAACTCGAACGTGGAGTGGTCCCAGAAGTCCAGTTTGTCACGTATAAACCCTCGATTAAAACACTTAATTTGCAGGGTCAGTTAACTAATTGCAGGGTCGTATAGCACTGTCTTGCATACCTAGGAAGCTGTAGAGGACGGTTTTGATATTGAAATAAAGAGTTTTTTTTAAGCCAGACTGTGCGAAAGAGGCAGGGGAAAATAAGGGGGCATAATATCAGAGAAGGAAAATAGTACACAAGATATAAGTGAATGGTGCTGCGTTCATGATGGGAGCTCAGTTGGCTGCGTATGAGCCAGTTCAAGTGGTCGAAAGCTCACAGTTTTATTTTAATTACGCGTCCATTTACTAAACACCGGGAAATCTAGAGTGAGGATGCTTGATGCCTTCGTCTTCCATGAGTCTGGAGGAGCGAGGGAGGGCAGGGGGAGGAGGAGAGGGAGAGGGAGGAGGAGGGGAAGGGGGGAGGCACGTGTGATAAATAAGTATCTCTTGTTTTTGTTTAATGAAATATCAACTTTAAGCCCGGTCCTCTCCTTTATGAAGAACGTGATCGTGTTTTCTTAAAAATAAAATTTAAAAAAATAAAACGCTGAAAAAAAATATATATATTTTTGGACGAGAGTTTGAAGAGAGTGGCGTTACACCGACGGACGCTTTTCATTTTTCATTTATTTTAATAACTTCTTCTTCTTCTTCTTCTTCTTCTTCTTCTAATATCATTAGCGAAGGGCCTCAGGACCTAAAAATTCTCCCGTACCGTGCGTCCCAGCTTCTCTTTTTTTTTTTTTTTTTTTGTTATAGGCCCCGTGTGCATTGCAAACCTCCTTGATTATCTCTGTCCGATGAGTGTAGGGCTTCAAGTGTCAATAGCTATTCCAATACACATAAAGAAAACGTATGTATATATATATATATATATATATATATATATATATATATATATATATATATATATATATATATATATATATATATATATATATATAATATATATAAACAAAGTTACAGCCACGAAGGAAAACTGAAACAATTAAGATGCCAAGTACTTTCGTCTAATTAGCAAGACATGGCATTAAGACAAAAGTACTTAGCATTTCAATTGTTACAATTTTCCTTCGTGGCTGTAACATTATTTGTATGATTATGTTCTGATATTTTTCGCGATTTAAAATAAAAATGTCACGCGCCAGTTAATTATATGTTTTCGATTCATTTTGACCATTTGAAGAACTTGGAGTATGTATCAAAACTGATTTCTATATAGGTAATTTGAAATTTTGTATGAACGAGTTGCTATAAAATCGACAAAGTGACATAGGGAAACAGAAGCTAACAATGTTTAAGTCTCCCTTGAGGTTGGCGAATGATGGTCAGAGCTCTATTAGCAAGTGCTGGTCCGCTGATATAGCAGTTAGTGTCGTGGAATTGCCACCCAGATGTCGCAGGGGTTCGCGTCTCCCCCCCAGAGTGATGAAAAATCACTGGCTCTCTATCATAATCAGTTACTGCTGCAGTGTGGAGTCTGCAGTGGGAG